>NW_024082245.1:85535-111240 GCF_003009895.1 Hyaena hyaena | reverse complement strand
CTTTCTTTCTTTCTTTCTTTCTTTCTTTCTTTCTTTCTCTTTCTTTCTCTCTTTCTTTCTCTCTTTCTTTCTCTCTTTCTTTCCTTTCCTTCCTTCCTTCCTTCCTTCCTTCCTTCCTTCCTTCCTTCCTTCCTTCCTTCCTTCCTTGAGGGAGACAGCGTGAATGGGAAAGGGGCATGGGGGGAGGGGGAGAAGGAGGGGACGAATCCTAAGCAGGCTTCACACCCAGCTCAAAGCCTGACACTAGGCTCAATCTCACAACCATGAGACCATGAACCTGAGCCAAAATCAAGAGTAGAATGCCTAACTGAGCCACCCAGGTGCCACAGAAAAGAAGATATTTTAAACTAAAAATAGTAAAAAAGAAACAAAGGTCATTATATAATGAGACAAGGACCAATATACCAAAAATATATAACAATTGTAAATATTTATGCATCCGACATCAGAGCACTTAAATACAAGTGAAAACTAACAGAATTAAAAGGAGAAATAAACAGTAATACAATACTAATTGGGAAATTTAATACCTCACCTCTCAGTAATGGAAGGTCATCTACACAGAAATAGGGAGGAAAGATCAGATTTGATCAATATTATAAGACCAAATGGACTTAGACATATACAGAGCACTCTATCCAACAACAGCAGAATACACATTCTTCTCAAGCATATATGGAGCATTTTCTAGGGTAGACCATATGCAGGCCACAAAACAAGACTTAAGAGGACTGAAATCATACCAAGTATCTTCTCTGACCACATTGGCATGAAAATAGAAATCAGTAATAAGAGGAAAACTAGAAAACTCATGAACACATGAATGACAAATCCTAAAAAACAAAAACAAATGAATCAAAGAAGAAATAAAGGGGGAATTAAAAAGTTGAGACAAATGAAAATGGGATCACAACAGACCAGAACTCTAGGACACAGCAAGCAAAACAAAACAAAACAAAACACACACACACACACACACACACACACATACCACACACAAAAAACAAAAAACATTTTTTTCCCCCAGAAAAGCCTTAGCTAGAGAAGTTAAGCAAGAGAAAGGGACAAAATATATCAGGATTTGAAAGAAAGAAGTAAAATTGTCTATTTTTAGGAAACATAATTTTATATATATAAAAAATTCTAAAGACTCAATGAAAAAACTATTATATGTATCAATTAATTCAGTAAAGTTGCAGGTTAGAAAATCAACATACAAAAGTCAGTAGCATTTTTATACACTAAGAGTGAAATTTCTGAAAAAGAAAAAATCAATCCCATTTACAATATCATTAAGAGCAAGAAAATGCTTTAGAATAAATTTAAATAAGTAGATGAAAGATCTCGTGCTAAAAACTGTAAGACATTGATGAAAAAATCAAAGAACACACAAATAAATGGAAAAGTATCCCATATATATGGACTTGAAAAATTACTATTGTGAAAATTATTAAAGGGTATCTATAGATTGAATGCAATTCCTATTAAGAGTTCAATGACATTTTTTACACAAGTAGAAAAATATACTCCTAAAATTTATATGGAACTACAAAAGACCCTTATTGGGTAAGGAAATTCTGAGAAAGAAAAACAAAGCAAGAGGTATCGCACTTCCTGATTTCAACCTCTAAAATAAAGCTACAGCAATCAAAACACTGTGTTACCAGTCTAAAAAGAGACACGTAAGCCAATAGAACAGAATCAAGAACCCAGTAGTAAACTCAAACATATACAGGTAAATAATATTTAACAAAGGACCCAAGAATACTCAATGGAGAAAATATAGTCTCTTCAATAAATAGTGCTGGGATAACTAGATATTCACATGTAAAGAAATGGAACTGGACCTATATATTACACCATTCACAAAAATTAAGTTGAAATGTATTAAAACTTAAGACTCAAAACCATGAAACTCCAGGAAGAAATAAAAAAAGGAACAAAGGCTATTGACATGAGTCTTCATAATGATTTTTTGGATATGATACCTAAAGCTCAAGCAACAAAATAAAAATAAACAAGTGGAACTACAATCCAATTAAAAAGCTTCCTAACAGCAAAAGAAACTATCAACAAAGTGAAAAGAAAACCTATGAAATGGGAAATATTTGTGAATCATATACCTAATAAGGAGTTAATATCCAAAACATATAGAAACTCATATGACGTAAAAGCCAAAAACAAATAACCCAATTTTAAAAATGGGCAAAAGTCCTGAAGAGACATCTCTCCAAAGAAGATATACGAAAGGTAAACAGGTACATGAAAGATGCTAAACATCACTGTTCACCAGGGAAATGCAATTTAAAATCACAATGAGATGTCACTCAACGCCTGTTAGAATGGCCATTGTTAAAAAGAGAAGGAATATCAAATGCTGGTGTGGACATGGTAAAAATGGAACCATTGTGCACTGTTGGTGGGATTGTAAACCAGTACAGACACTATGGAAAACAGTATAGAGGATTCTTAAATAATTAAAAGTAGAATTACCATATGATCCACCAATTCCACCTCTAGGAATATGTCCAAAAGTAAGGAAAACACTGACTAAAAAAGATACCTGCATCCCTATGTTCAGAGCAGCATTATTGGTGAAGGAAACCCATTCAGGGTGCAGAGAAAAGAGTGGGGATGGGTGAAGGCCATTCCATAAAGAGATGGAAAAAAAACAAAGGAAAAGCTGCCCCTAGTCAGGTGGGGTGGAGAGGGAGCTGAGGTGTGACTCTGGACCTGCAAGGTGTGACTATGGACCTCCATCTGAAACATGTCCTCCAGGTTCTCATGCCAAAGTATTGTCTGGGACAGTATCTGGCTACTTTGGTGCAACACAGTGTTTCCACTGTCACAAAACACATGAAAAAAATTTTATAATATTCTACATATTGAATATTCAAGTAAATGCTGCCAAGATAGCCAAAGTGACTAATATATATTCTTTAGTCATGTCTCTTTTATACAAGATTGATATTTAAAAACAATAACCTATACACTTATCTCCACTTTGTTTCTTATATTTAATCAGATGTCATCTTTAATAATTATCAAAATATAATCCTTTTGAATGAGTGAAGGCTTTAAACTTGTATAGCATATAAGAAGGATGTATGTTTACCAGAAATACATCTCCACAGGTGATTGTGCTCACTGGTCTTCATCCACATTTCACAACAAAGAAAATAGACATTTTTATTACCAGAGAAAAGCATTCATTCTATTTTCAAGAATTTTCTGCTTTCAAAGATGGCTCTAAAAGAGAGCTAGTCATATATAAATGGTTAATTTTCTATTTGATTAGACACATAAGAATTCTTTTTATCTGATGGGGATGTTCAGCCATAGTCATTTCCATCAAAAGACATATCTGATCACGTGTTCTTTGTCACTAGGTTATGCTGCCCCTTTCACAGCCAGGAGCATTTCCACAGATGTTACACCTGCATCCGGAAATAAATGGCCTTATTTTTAGCTTCTGATGCTTTGAGTGAAACCTCACAACAATTAGGCATAATTACTATGTGCAGTGCCATCACCATGGGTTTTGTCTGCAGATGAATGGGGAGACCCTGGGCCTCAGATCCCAGGGAACCTGAGACCCTGGTCCCCACACATTCAGCTTTGTCTCTGCAATCACTAGAGAAGTAGCTTAAGAATTTCCTCTACATTAATTGAGCACCACATCAGATGATGCTATAATTTTTGTCTCAATTTTTAAACACAATTTTTAAAACCTCATTGTATTTACCACCAAGTTGCTCATTCTATAGTTCTATATCAGTTTCCTTCAGTTATCATTCCTTTTTGTTTAGAGAACTTCTTTCATGTTTTTTAAAATGTTTCATTTATTTGGGGGGTGGAGATGGGGAGAGAGAGAGAGGAGAGGGAGAGAGAGAAGGTAGAAAGAGACAGGGAGAGAGGTTCCAAGCAGACATCTGTGCTGACAGCAGCAAGAGCAAGTCCAATGTGGGGCTCGAACTTAGAAACCTTGAGATCATGACCTGAGCTGAAGTCTGATGCTCAGCTGTATGAATCACCCAGGCACCCCTCTTTCAAGTATTTTTTATGGGTAGGTCTCCTGGGACAAATTCTCTCTTTTTTAAATTTTAGAATACCTTTGTTTCCTCTTCATTTCTGAAGGATATTTTTGTTGAATGTTGAATTCACAGATGATATTTCTTTTTTCAGCATTTGAAAAATGTTATGTTGCATCCTTATGTTTTCTATAGTTTCAAATGATAAATCCATTGTCATTCAAATTGTTGTGTTCTTTTTTAAATTTTTTATTTTTTAAATTTTATTTACTGTTTTATTTATTTCTGAGAGAGAGAGAGACAGCGTGAGTAAGGGAGGGTCAGAGAGAGAGGGAGACACAGAATCTGAAACAGGCTCCAGGCTCTGAGTTAGCTGTCAGCCCAGAGCCCAACGAGGGGGTTGAACCCATGAGCCGTGAGATCATGACCTGAGCTGAAGTCGGACGCTTAACCGACTGAGCCACCCAGGCGCCCTCGAATTGGTATGTTCTTATAGGTAAAGTTTCATTTCTCTCTGGCTGCTTCTGAGAACTTTTTTTTTTTTTTCGGAAGTTTGATCATGATGTTTTTCATGTAGATTTTGTTGGGTTCATCCTATTCATGATTCATTAAGCCTCATGAATCTGTAGATTTATGTTTTTCACAAATTTGGGAAAATTAACAGCTGTTATATTTTTTAGTTTGTTTTCAGCCCCACGCTCTCATTTCCTATGGGACTCTGGAGATGCAAATATTAGATCTTTTGTGATTATGCCACATGGTTCTATTCCTCTTTCTTTTCCCCCATTCTATTTTTTTGTCTGTTACCAGATTGGGTAATTATTGATCTTAGTTTTCATTTATTACTTTCTCTGCCATCTCTAATCTTCCATCTAGTGAGGATTTCGTTTTGTTTTGTTCTTTCACTTATTGTATTTTCAGTTATCTAATTTTCCATCTTATTATTTTTAAATTATCTATTTCATGCTGAGATTTTCTATTTTTTTATTTGTTTCAAGTCTGATTGTAATTACTCACTGAAGCATTTTAAGACTGGTGCTTTAAAATCATTGTCAGATAATTCAGACGTCTGATTCTTAGTATTGGCATCTCTTGACTACTTCTTTTTTCATTCCTGATGTGACTATCCAGGTTCCTGATATGATAAAAGATTTTCAACTGTATATTGAATGTTTTGGATATTATATTGTACAACTCTTGATTCCAACCTATCTTCATCTTAGCAAGTAGTCTCTCTATTTAAACATTTAGCATGCATATTCAGGTTGAGCAGATCTTCTTCAGCTCCCCAGTAAGCCCCACTGGCTCTATCTTGCAAAAGTTTCCAGTCAGCCTCACTCTCTGGTTCATGACATCTAACTGGAGATGTGTGAGGTGTAAATTCAACTTCCTCCTTAGACTCTGTTGACATATTCCCAGGAAGTGAAATGTACCCACTCCTTACTGAACACACTGATTCCAGGGGGTTGGTAGTGATGGGGAACAACAGATGGTTGACTTGAGTCACTTATTGCTAGAAGAAAGCACAAAATCCCACAACCTACCCCCTTACTTTACCCCCTCACCAAGCCCCATTCATCCAAGGGAATGAGGGCAAAAAGGCTAAACTTGCCTTGTATCACCATGTGCCACCTTGCTGGTACAGGGTCGTTTGAAGGCTTTGCTTCCTTAAGGATCCCACTGAAATCTGGAAGGGGTAGAGTAAGTGAAATGCTTACTAGTCATACCTATACCACTTCATTCATTCTCATTGTAATCACCCCCACTAGTATCTGAAGGTGAAAAAGCAGAGTACCAGTTAGTCACATCTTACACCATCTCATACATATTGCTACTATATGGGGATGGATTCTCAGCTCCCCACTGAGGCCTTGGAAGACAGGAAGCAAAGTGCCAATTAACCCACACACACATTGCCTTACTTAACTCCATTGCTGCTTAGTCAGGGTACAGGTTTAGTTCCTTGTTAGACCTTACTTACAATACCACTCTAGAGTAATTTGAGGGAAGATGAAACATTTGCTAAACTCCATCAACATCACTCAGATAGGAAACTAGGAGCCCTACAGTTTGCAAGGGATGGGAGGTCAGCTCAACAATCAGCCCATTGATACCAGTGATGGATAATCTGAGTAACACTGCCTACTTCTGGGGTGCTGGAGGTAGGTAGACATTTAGCTCCCAATTTAGCTCTAGTGTAACCATGAAAATGGTAGAGAAAGCACTTTTCCTACTGATGTTTCGCTAGATGAGCATAAGTATTGTTAAAAACATTCTCCATTTTGTGAGGCCACCCTTTTCTTCATTATCTCTCTGGGGTAGAGGCTTTAGTTGGAGATCTTGGGTGGTGCTTCCAGGTTGCTGCCTTCTCTAGCATTGTGTCTGGTACAGAAAGGAGATAACAAAAAAGGCCAGGAACTCACCTCATGTTCTTCCTCAGTTCTGAGGTCCAAGACAGTCTGCCTCGTTTTTCCACTTTCAGTCTTCTCCTGATTTGTTGTGTTACATATATCCAGGGTATTTCAGTTTTGAAAGATAGAAGCCAGAAGGAAAAGGACTGCTCCATTTTGACTAGAATTTGAAACCTAGTCCTCATTTGCAAATTCATTCAATCTGGGTAGTATAGTTCTCAGTGTGGGAAGAGATGTAAAAGACTATAAAGGTAAGTCCTCTCATCACATAATTATAAATCAGAACCTTAACACAACAGTATAAAGGTAGCATAGATCAATGAAAGTGCTATTGAAAGGCTTAATAAACATACAGAATTAAAGAACAAAGGTTAGGGGTACTTGGGTGGCTCAGTCGGTTAAGCATCTGACTTTGGCTCAGGTCATGATCTCACAGTCCATGAGTTTAAGCCTCACATTGGGCTCTGTGCTGACAGCTCAGAACGTGGAGCCTGCTTTCTTTCTGTGTCTTACTCTCTCTCCCTCTCAAAAATAATTTTTTTTGCTCATGCTCTGTCTCTCTATCTCTGAAAAATAAAATTTAAAAACATTTAAAAATTAAGAAAGGAAATAAAGAACACAGGTTAGAGGACTGTATCTTTTATATAGGAGGAGGTTGTGGCAGTGGCAGAGGAGGAGAAGAGGGACAGGAAAAGGAGGAAGAGAAAAGGAAGAGAAGATGAGGAAGAGAAAGATAAGGATGAAGTAGGCGAGGAGGAGGCAGAGGAGGAAGAAGAGGTGGAGTAAATCAATGTTTTTCTTTTGACATTTATTCTATATTCCATCTAAAGGGACCTTCCATTTCTCACACGCGACACAAGGAAGAGTAGGAGGTGTTGGAAGCAGATGGCATCAGATCAAAGAGGATCCTTTAATACCCATGCTATAGCCGTACTGGATGGGTTAGGGACTTCTGACTAGTCCCTTAGTCTTTAAGGGGCAAAGTTTTCTAATCTTCAAAATAAAGATGGTAAATCCTCATCTGGCGGTCATGTAGGTTTCTGTTCTGTTTTTTGTTTGCTTGTTTTCATTTGTTCATTTTAAAAGGGCCAATGAGCTACTTTGTATGGATAATATTGAGATAAATTATAAAGTACATAATAAAAAACATAAACTTGGCTATTTTCAATGAGTGATAACAAATGAAATGTATGTTAAATGGCATAGCATCACATGTATGTATGGTGACACAAATAGGCTTAATGAGTATAAAACCTTTTTTTATTTCAGGTAGTTCAAAGTTGAATTTCTTTGACCTTAGATCATTATTTCATCAAACACACACACACACACACACAAACACACACACACACACACGTACACAGAGACTCACACACACAGTGTTGCCTTTTCAGTCTGTAGCCAATGCCTAACAGAAAGTATGCTTATGTAAGGACAATAGCACTAAAAATGGCCTGTGTAAAACTCGTCAATAATATCCAAGTGTGATACTCTTTTCAGGTTTCAAGGGAAAATGAATTGTTCAGATGAAAGCATGATTCCTCCACTCTACCCAAATACCATATTACTTTCAGTCAAATAATTTTTAAGGCACCGAGTAGTTTATTTCTATGATTTTGAAGATGGGAAATGAGAAGTGAATATTTTTATTGCAACTCTTTCTGAAAAGTAATTTGTTATAGGTAATGTATTTTCCACTCACCAGCAGCATACAGGGCTTCTTGTATGTGCAGAGCTGAAGTCATTCAGTCTTGCAAAGTAGGGGGAGGCTGAGGGATGCAATAACCCTTACAGGCTTTTCATAGGTCATTTATTGTTCTACATGAGGCAGTTCAGAAGCAAGAGGTAAATGTGGAGGGATGTGAAGTGATCTGCAAGCCATAGGGAGCCTGACAAATGTTATTTATACCATTAATCATTATTACATGTCAAAGGAAGTACAAGGAAACAGTAAACTAGAATGCAATCCAGTGACTCCTCAGGAATTCCTGAAACTACAAGACTTGAGAAATTTGTGGAATTAGAGTCACCGATACAGTTGAGATATCTATGGTATTCCAGTCAAAGGGTGCCCCCTCCCTGAAGAAAAAAGTATTTGTGCAGAGGAACCATTCCATGGTCCTAGAAAAGATTAAACCAGCCAAAGCTTCCCTCAAAAGGGAGATGTGTCAGAAAGAAAAAAACACAGGGTGTCACTTCATGTTCCACAAGTCTAACAACCTCTAGGTTGGTATATGGGCTGCCGAAGCGAGCACAAACAACCTCTAGGTTGGATCATTCATCTTTGCTCTCTCCTGGGAAACCAAGTGATAATCCATTTTCTCTGAAAAGTATCTTAGCAGGATAAGAATGCACACTTTTGTCTCACTCCCCATTTGTGACACTTTAGATACTTTTGATGTGTAAATAACGGGGCAATTATTTACTAAACGCACACCACTCTTTGGTTTCACACTAGGTCAGAGCAGAGGCAAGGTTTGTGGGAAAGTTGTATACACGAGAGCCCAAAGAATCAAACACTTAAGCAGAACAGCCTCCGAAGATTTCTGGAAACTGTAGGTGTTTGCATTTGGGCTCTTCTGTCTCTAGGAGAATGTGGGGCATGACACAGGACATTTAACCTGCTTCATTTTGTCATAACTGCTCTAATGCAGTGAGCACATGGAGCACTAAGTCCCCCATGAGGGACCTTCCGGGATACCAAATTACGGAAGCATGATACAGCTACATGTGGAATGCATGGATTCCTAAGACTGGCCATTGTAAACTGCATAATTCCTCTACAAAGGCAGGACTTCCTCAAGTTTATTATAAATTCTTAAATTCACAATATTTCACCCAGGGGCGCCTGGGTGGCTCAGTCGGGTAAGCATCCGACTTCAGCTCAGGTCATGATCTCACGGTTTGTGTTGATTTTCCCCACACAGAATTGTGATAATCTACATAAATTTCTAGACCAACTGGGCCAACTTATTACAAAACACAGAAAAAGCAAAGTAAGTTAATTATACAAACAAAAACAAATGATATTCCAACAATTGTCATTTTCCAATATTGAACCCTAGAAGAGAGTTTTTATTGATGATAATGAAAACAAGAAAAACTCAGGTCAAACTTTCCCGTATGTTTTAGTGCCAACTGAGGATGATCTGAGCTGATTCCAAGCACCCTGAGGAGAGAATTTATCTCTTTCTTCAGCCTCATTAGATAGTATTTAACACACACTTCACACATAGCCATTGCCCAGCAAATATGGGCAATGCTTGTGTGAATAAATACTCAAAAAGTCTCAGTCAAGAATGATCATCTTTTCCATAATTAAAAAAAATAATTAAGAAACTATTATCAGTCATTCATTTGGTCTGTCTGGCCATAGCAGGGGAGCCCAGGTGCTCTCTGTCTGTGGTGCACAGGTTCCCCACAGAGAAACACACCTGGAAAGCCGCACAGTAAATGCTTAGGTGAAATGGTTTGGCTAAGACAGGAGACTGGATTGAAATGGAAAGAAGAGTGGGGTGGGGACAGCAGGAAGAAGACAGGCAGAGATACCTAAGAGGTGAATAACAGAATTTCTGTTTGGAGGTGGGGTGAGGAACAGGGGAAGGAGCCTCTGAGCTGGAATCTCAGCAGAAGGGCAAGTAATGGTAAGGAGGGTGGACTTGGTTTGGGGTATCTTGTCCACAATTGAATCCCCTCCAAGAGGCTCAGGCAGAGCAGTTTCAGAGGATATCATCAGAAGACATTATGAAGTGAGAAGAACAGAGAGGGCAGAGGGCTCAATATAAGACCAGTGCATGCTGTAGTACCACAGGGAACCCATGAATACATTAGTTTTTGCATATTCTGCGGCTGTGTTTAGCACATCCCCAGCTCAAGCTCCAATAAACACTGACATAAGAAAAGTAAAATTCTTCGATTTAAAAGAATTATATTGATACCAAGAAAATTATGAAGAATGACTGTATTTTGAGAAATATGATGAAATCAATATGTGTATACTCAAGAAACAGTATAATTTTTAAAAATTATGTTTTCTACTTGTTTTTCCTATGTGGTTTTCCTTTTTCACCCTTAAGCTCTTGCTTTTTCCTCCAAAGACCATTAATTACTAAGATCTCTTATCAGAAAGTTATTCTAATTATTTGACTACTAAGTGATGAGTCCAAAGCCACATACTGAAGGAAGAAATGGCATGATCTATGGAGAAAAGACAATAAAAACTTCCCCAACATCAATTCATCTAGAAAAATAAGGACTTTAATTTTCAAAAATGTCCCCAGAACAAAAAGCAAATAACTAATTATTTTCCTTTTAGATCCTTGGTATCTCTTAAAAATTTTCCATAATAAAATGAATTTTAAAAATCTATCATTAAGTGGTTTGAAATAAACAGAATTTGTTATGCTATGCAAATAACTCACAAATTCATAATAAAATTAAAATTAATCTTTCAAATATATCTAAGCAAATGTGCCATATCAAAAGGCTTTAGAAGCAATCTATGTGTTGTATCTGAGAAGGCAGGAAGACTTTGGATGAAGGTTGAATCAGAGGCATATTCCTCCTACTTCAGAGACTGATCCAAAACTACTGAAAAATAATCTGTCAATGAGGACTGCACCTTTTCTTGGCTGTTTTTAGAATGTCTTCAACATCCATCAAGAGACCAACAGAATTTGTAATAGAGCCCTGTGCTTTATAATGCTGGGGGTGTTTTATGGGTGAGTCGTATTGAAGAATTATAAAGTTCTTATTTGATTAATTTGGGTTGGGTTTTTTACTAGAATCTCAGAATGGCTTTATTGTGTTTCATCAATTTTATGGTTGACATGTTTTCAATTTACTTTTTACTATTAAAAAATTGAAATGAGTTTTTGGAAGATGTTCAGTTCTTTTCTCCCCCTCCCTAATGCCACAGGGACAGGTGGTAAGATTCTCAGATCTGTACACCAGAAACTGTTTTCTTTTAGTCACATTCTAGAAGACTTTGATCTTTTCTCAGCTAAGGAAAAATGCTATTTTTCATTTTCATATCTATATATTTGTTAATTCACTTTGATACATATCAACAAATGGCTTCTCATGGGAAGGAGGAATAATACCAAGAAAAAATTGGAAAAATTACCTTACATCCTCCTATAACCAATATATTTTTTTCCTTTTTTGTAGTTCTTTTTCCCTCTCTCTCCTTTAGATTCTTAGGACTTTATAGGCTGTCCAATATCATTTAATTTTCTCTTGGCACAACAATCCATTTTACACATGTGAAGTTTTCACAATGGGAAAATACCCAGGCCTCTAAAGCATGATCAGAATGGAGATGTGATATTTACAAAGAGATAAGAAAAATATGTGGAGAAGGAGGAATGGTAGAATGAGGTTAAAGAAGAGAGGGAAAAAAAACACTTAAGGAAAACAGAGGGAGAAAGAAAAAGTAGGTCCTCTTAGAATAAAATAAACAATTATTTCAGAGTATCTTAAAACTTTATTACACACATACACACCATTCTTTTTTCCTTTCAACCATTAATTTTATTTTTTTACCTTTCTATATTGATTTTTAATAGTTTATTGTCAAGTTGGTTTCCATATAACACCCAGTACTCATCCCCACAAGTGCCCTCCTACATGCCCATCACCCACCTCTTCTCCCCACCCCATCTGCCCTCAGTTTGTTCTCAGCATTCAAGAATCTCTCATGGTTTGCCTCCTTCCCTCTCCCCCACTATTTTTCCCCTTCTTCTCCCCCATGGTCCTCCGTTAAGTTCCTCCTAATCCTCCTATACATGAAAGCATATGGTATCTGTCCTTCTCTGCCTGACTTATTTCGCTCAGCATAACACCCTCAAGTTCCATCCATGTTGCTACACATGGCCACACACACACACACACACACATACACACTTCTAAGTGCTTATCATATTTACATGCCTAAAAATAAGCAAAATGGTAAAATCTGCATTTTAAGCAAAACTCAGTTTGTCATAATTGAGCTGCAAATTGACCTCCTATGGTGTTTTCCTGGGGTAGCTCTCCCTGAGACTAATTCCAACTCATTTTGAAAAACACAAGCTGGGCACAGAATTGAGGCATTTATATTCAAGTGACTTCTAAAACTCAACATCCATAATTTTGCCAGAAGAAAGTTCAAATTGTGACTGGATTTTTGTTTGCTTATATATTTGTAGAATGGATGCAGACAAGGGTCTTTTAAACCATTAGAAGGGTGAGTAGCCGATTTCATGCTTTAGTCTATTTATTCACTTCACATTCTCTCTTAGAGAAGTGAATTCTTATAACCACTTTGCTTATATGTATTACTTACAGTTTTACCTGTTCACCTAAAACTCTGCTTTCTACCCTAAGGCACTTGCAGTAGCAAGATGTAACAGTGCCCTTAAACACTGATCTAAACTGAATGGTACCCAGGGCAATTACCAGTCTGATTGGAGAAGGGAATTCCTAGTCCATTCTTAGGGAAAGGAGTGTTGACTCAGGATGTCCATGAAAGTAATGACTATGAATATCACAGGAAGCATCCTCACTCTTAGCAAGTCAGACAGCTTTGAGCATCACACTAAGACCCTGGGTCACAGGCAGGAGGGAGGCGCCAGCCCCACAATGTCACTTTATTCTTATTCTATGTGTCCAGCACATAGGAATGCATCTAGTAATGCACCATAGTGTTAAAAACTTTGCCCAAAGCTTACTTCTTGGGATAGAGGATAGAATGTGACAAATTAATTAATGACCCATTACAGGGAAAACTCTACATTAAAGTAGATTTTTTTTTCTATTTTTATCTGACACCTTAAAGTAGTTTTATGTAAGTCCTCTCTTAAAGACACATATTCATAACACTGTTAATCTATAAAATATGTTATCTGGTAGTAAAGGCCCAAGCAAGTCTTAAGGGTGTATTAATATTTAATTCATTCACTCATTCATTCAGTTTAGGTTTTTTTTAATTTGTTGGTATTTCCTGAGACTCTGTTTTAGACCCTGTGGGCATAGCAGAGAAGAATATAATAAGATTCTGACCTTCTGGCTCTGAAATTCTGAACCAATGAACTAATAAAGACTTACACATATAATGCAGTGAAGGAGACTGGTAAATGTTGTGAAGAAAACCAGAGCCTTGGGAAAGGACAGAGAGTGATATGGCAAGGCCTCCCTGGGGAAGGAGATGAGCAGTGAGCTGACAGAATGTGTTCAAGTTAGCACTTAAAATAGTGAAATGTGAAACAGTGTGTAGCTGCAAAATTATGGACATTAAGGATTCCACCAGAAGATCATCACCTTTAGAAAGGTAAATACAGGACCAATATTATATTTCTGTGCAAAATAAATAGGTTGGCTCATTTTTAGACTATGCACTGCTTTCTCCTTGAGGTCAAGATTGTAATATATTAAATGGAACTGAGCTGCCATAGAGAGTTCTAATCAGGTACAATCCAAGACTCTGCCTTCCTTCTCCCTGGGATAGGTAGGATCAAACTTACCAAGCTACTGAGACTCCCTATGAAATAATTATTTGTGGTTTCAGAAATCTCAGGAGTCCCTGGGTCTCTTAATGAGACACTGAATATTAAATTACACTCAAGAGCCTTGGGTCCATTTGAGATTATAAAGTTGATTTCTCATGGCACCATGACATTTTTTCACCCAGTTTTCTGAACAACCCAACAAATGTTTAAGATTCTTTGAAGCTTATAAAACCAAAGCTTTGGTTTTGATTCAGTGATCTACCCTACTCAAGTGGAACTTGGGTTCAAAAGAAAAAGGTATACCATGTTTTCTCTTCATTTTTCCTCCATTCTTGAACCCCTTCCAAGATGATGTAACTCAATCAGGAAGTAGCTGGAAAATCAGAAAACTCTGAACATTTTGTGCATTTGTATACTTCTGTGTGTGTGTGTGTGTGTGTGTGTGTGTGTGTGTTTTAAGAGGGTCAGTGTAAGTAGAGATAGCATGGGAAGCATCTTTAAGAAAAGAATTAAGATAATTAGTTACACCACTTACAGAGTCGCTGTTAGACCTTATAGCTTTGTTTACATAAACATAGAGCACATCTATCAAAACATCTGAGCTAATAAACAAGAAATTCTTTAGCACCTCCTCCCAGCTATTCTGTTTACACAGACCTTTAGCTCTCTTTGTGACTAGGACTTGATTGAACTATACAGATTACAATTCTAAGGATACTCTTAGGTTTATTCTCTCATTTCTGACTCTGTTCCTAGCTGTGGTGGTAGGATTCAGACTCATGGTCATCGGTTGTCCATCTGATGAGATCCTAGTGACCAGATTCCCTGCAGAGCTCACCTGCCTATAACTGATACAGATGACTCCAGTGAAGTAGAAGCTGGTGTAATTAAAACTACTATTTGGACAGACCAAAGAAACTCAAGGCACTGTGTTTGTGTGTGCATAATCATTCTCACACATCTCTCTCCCACACATACACACACACACACACACACACACACACACATGCATACACACACACACCTGCCATTGTTTTTAGAAGTGTTATATCCATTACCACAAATAGTTCTTAAGTTTACTCTATTAAAAATAAAAACTTATTCTTAGTATCTGAGGTTTTATTCAATATCTTAGGCATACTCTCCCAAATCCTTCAGGATTGAACATCTCCAACAAACTTAAAATAAATAAAACTTCTTAATACCATCATTTGTGTTTCATGTTCATGCCCTACTAATAGATTTACCCATGATTCTTATTAATCAAATAACAATAAATTCAAGATGAAATGAATGATTAATAACTCCACATTATTCCAAATATTATATGTAAGTATTCTTCTTTTAAATGGGTGTTCCTCTCTCTCTCTGTCAGAAGCATTTTTAAATTTATCTAGTGATTTTGGTTAGAGATCCATTTTGGAAAATAACATTAACTAAACAACTGGCTCATGTTCATGAATTTTAGGCCTGCCTCCTGGGGATCACTTGGTACTACAGGTCCAGACTCTGTGCTGGAAAGGACTCTTCCTTAACTGGATCAACTATGCACAGAATTATATTTATTAGTTTTATCCCAGTTGCCTCTTTGACATCTAACTTACATTTTTCTTCAGACTCACCTAAAATAATCTAAAACTGAAGTCCTTTCCTTGAAAGGGCTGGACAGGAAATAGTTATGATTTCAGGAAAAGGAAGGCCATTCCATCTCAAATATCCCCCACCTACCTAGAAGTTGCCCCAGTTCCCTAATTAGAATTCCAATATTTCCAAAATGGGTCATTTATATACATATATCCATAGAGGCGATAACACAAATATTGCTTAGTTGTTTACAATTGAAAACTTTTCAAGTGTTCTCACTCACCCAGATGTTAATGATAGTGAGTTTATCAGACCTTCTTAAAAGTGCATTTTTGGGGATAGAAAGAATACCTCAGAATGGAAGCCAAGTGCTCTGGCCTCCTCTTGACAATTCCTCAGTTTAGGGAGAGAGGATTTCTTCCCAAAACTATAGAGAACACTTATGCACTTCACTAGAATTCTAAGGCTCAAACTGGAAGTCAAAACACCTACCCAATTTTATGGAACCCAGAAAGAAGAGGAAAAGGTAAAACAGCATTCTTTCTTTATTCTAGAAGGGGGGGGGGGGGGGTTTACAGAAAAGTGAACCAGAATGGCAACTTCATGCACATCACATTTTTCTGAGCTACCTCTTTGCTCTAAAGTTTTTCCTTTTTCCTGTCAAGTTGATTCATGAAACTACTTTAATAATTAATAATTTGTGTTCGTTTTTTAGTCAGTATTTGAGGACTATAATGAAGTTCTCAGAAGAATTTATAAATTAGGAGAAAAAAATCCTCCAAATTTCATCCAGATATCAGCACACAGGAAGGCAAGTAGGGCATCAGAAAGTATCTAACAGCCTAAACTACTGTCAGTACTTGAGTAAGTCAAGAATTTATTTTCAAATTAAACTCTAGAGGCTAACCGTATGGAATCTGGGCTGTGTGAGCATCCCTGCAATTCAATTAGTGCTGCTATTAACATATGTCAAGAAAAACAATATCAAAGAAAGGAACCCAAAATAAAAAGTGAAAGCAAAGAGTTCGGAAGGAGTGGTAGAGCTTTCCCTAGAATGGTACTCTCCCTCAAACTCTATTAAGACTTTTTCATAAGAAAAAGATTTTAGAATAATAATGGTAAAATTAATAGCTGGGCTTGAAAAAAAACATAGGGGACATCAAAGAAACTATGGCTACAGACAGAATGGAAAATAAAAATAGGCATGAAGAATTAAAAAATGCGATAAATGAGATACATAATAAATTAGAGGCCTCCAATGCACGGATTGAAGAGGCAGAAAGGAGAATAAGTGATTTAGAAGACACCATTATAGAAAAACAAGAAGCTGACAAAAAAAGAGACAAACTGATCCAGGAACAGGAAAGAAGAATTCGAGAGCTCAGCGATACGGTCAAACGCAACAATATCCGTATCATAGGAATCCCAGAAGAGGAAGAGAGAGGGAAAGGTGCTGAAGGAGTCCTGGAACAAATTATAGCAGAGAACTTCCCCGACCTGGGGAAGGAAGTAAATGTGGAAGTACAAGAGGCTCAGAGGACTCCCCTCAGACGTAACCTGAATCGATCTTCTGCACGACATATCATAGTGAAAATGGCCAAATACAAGGACAAAGAGAGAATTTTGAAAGCAGCTAGGGAGAAAAGGGCCCTAACATACAAAGGGAAACCTATCAGAGTGGTGACAGACCTATCTACTGAAACTTGGCAGGCTAGAAAGGAATGGCAGGAAATCTTCAATGTGATGAACAGTAAAAATATGCAGCCAAGAATCCTCTATCCAGCAAGCCTGTCATTCAAAATAGAAGGAGAGATAAAAACCTTTCCAAATAAACAGAAATTGAAAGAATTTGTCACCACGAAGCCAGCCCTACAAGAAATCCTGAGGGGGATGCTCTGAAGGAAAGGTTGCAAGGAACAAAGATACCAGAGACACCACCACAAACATGAACCCTACAAAAGATACAAAGACTCTAAACCCACATATTTCAATAATAACACTGAATGTAAATGGGCTGAATGCTCCAATCAAAAGACATAGGGTAGCAGAATGGATTAAAAAACAAAATCCATCAATATGCTGTCTACAAGAAACTCATTTTAGACGGGAAGATACCTTCAGATTAAAAGTAAGGGGATGGAGAAATATATATCATGCTACAGGAAATCAAAAGAAAGCCGGAGTAGCGATACTTATATCAGACAAACTGGACTTTAAATTAAAGACAATCACAAGAGATGAAGAAGGGCACTACATAATAATTACAGGGTCCATCCATCAGGAAGAACTAACAATCATAAATGTCTACGCACCGAATATGGGAGCACCTAAATATCTAAAACAATTAATCACAAACAGAAACAAGCTTATAGATAAGAATGTGCTAATAGCAGGGGACTTTAATACTCCGCTTACAGCAATGGATAGGTCAACCAGACAGAAAATCACTAAAGAAATAATGGACTTGAAAGACACATTGGACCAGATGGATCTGACGGATATATTTAGAACTTTACATCCTGAGGCCAGGGAATTTACTTTCTTCTCAAGTGCGCATGGCACATTCTCCAAGATAGATCACATACTGGGACATAAAGCAGCCCTCAATAAATATAAAAGAATAGAGATCATACCATGCACACTGTCAGATCACAATGCTTTGAAACTTGAAATCAATTACAGGAAGAAGTCTGGAAAACCGCCAAAAACATGGAGGTTAAAGAACACCCTTCTAAAGAATGAATGGGCCAATCAGGCAATTAGAGAGGAAATTAAAAAATATATGGAAACAAATGAAAATGAAAACACAACAATTCAAAATCTATGGGATGCGGCCAAGGCAGTCCTAAGAGGAAAGTACATTGCTCTCCAGGCCTATTTCAAGAGATTAGAAAAAGCACAAGTCCAAAATCTAACAGCTCACCTAAAGGAGCTAGAGGCAGAGCAACAAGAACGCCCTAAACCCAGTAGAAGAAGAGAAATAGTAAAAATTAGAGCAGAAATAAACAACATAGAGACCAAAGAAACAATTGAACAGATCAATGAAACCAAGAGTTGGTTTTTTGAAAAAGTAAACAAAATTGACAAACCTCTAGCCAGGCTTATCAAAAAGAAAAGAGAGAGCACCCAAATAGACAAAATTATGAATGAAAATGGACTTATTACAACCAACCCCTCAGAAATACAAGCAATTATCAGGGAATACTATGAAAAATTATATGCCAACAAATTGGACAACTTAGAAGAAATGGACAAATTCCTAAACACACACTCACTACCAAAATTCACACGGGAAGAAATAGAAAACCTGAACAGACCCATAACGAGTGAAGAAATCGAATCAGTGATCAAAAATCTCCCAACAAATAAGAGCCCTGGACCTGATGGTTTCCCTGGGGAATTCTACCAGACATTTAAAACAGAATTAATCCCAATTCTTCTCAAGCTATTCCAAAAAATAGAAGTCGAAGGAAAACTCCCGGACTCATTTTATGAAGCCAGCATCACTCTGATTCCCAAGCCAGACAGAGATCCAACAAAAAAAGAGAACTATAGGCCAATATCCTTGATGAATACGGATGCAAAAATTCTCAACAAGATCCTTGCAAATCGAATCCAGCAGCATATCAAAAGAATCATCCACCAAGATCAAGTGGGATTCATTCCTGGGTTACAGGGCTGGTTCAACATTCGCAAATCAATCAATGTGATCCATCATATCAATAAAAGAAAAGATAAAAACCATATGATCCTGTCAATAGATGCAGAAAAAGCATTTGACAAAATACAGCATCCCTTCTTAATAAAGACTCTCGAGAAAGTTGGGATAGAAGGAACCTACTTAAACATCATCAAAGCCATCTATGAGAAGCCTTCAGCTAACATCATCCTCAACGGGGAAAAACTGAGAGCTTTCCCCCTGAGATCAGGAACACGACAGGGATGTCCACTCTCACCACTGTTGTTTAACATAGTGCTGGAAGTCCTAGCATCAGCCATCAGACAACAAAAGGAAATCAAAGGCATCAGAATTGGCAAAGAGGAAGTCAAACTTTCACTCTTCGCAGATGACATGATACTCTACATAGAAAACCCGACAGACTCCACCAGAAGCCTACTAGAACTGATCCAAGAATTCAGCCAAGTTGCAGGGTACAAAATCAACGTACAGAAATCGGTTGCATTTTTATACACCAATAATGAAGCAACAGAAAGAGAAATCAAGAAACTGATCCCATTCACAATTGCACAAAAAACCATAAAATACCTCGGAATAAACCTAACCAAGGATACAAGAGATCTGTATGATGAAAACTATAGAAAACTTATGAAGGAAATTGAAGAAGACACAAAGAAATGGAAAAACATTCCATGCTCATGGATAGGAAGAATAAATATAGTTAAGATGTCATTACTACCTAAAGCACTCTACACATTCAATGCAATTCCAATCAAAATTGCACCAGCATACTTCTCAAAACTAGAACAAACTATCCAAAAATTTGTATGGAACCACAAAAGACCCCGAATAGCCAAAGTAATACTGAAAAATAAAACCAAAACGGGAGGTATCACCATCCCAGACTTCAGCCTCTACTACAAAGCTGTCATCCTCAAGACAGTATGGTATTGGCACAAAAACAGACACATAGACCAATGGAACAGAATTGAGAACTCAGAAGTGGACCCAAAAGTATACAGCCAACTGATCTTTGACAAAGCAGGAAAGAATATCCAATGGAAAAAAGACAGCCTTTTTAACAGATGGTGTTGGGAGAACTGGACAGCAACATGCAGAAGAATGAAACTAGATCATTTTCTCACACCATGCACAAAAATCAACTCAAAATGGATAAAGGACCTGAACGTGAGACAGGAAACTATCAACACCCTAGAGGAGAAAGCAGGAAACAACCTCCTTGACCTCCACCGCAGCAACTTCTTACTTGACACATCCCCAAAAGCAAGGGAATCAAGAGCAAAAATAAACTGTTGGGACCTCATCAAGATTAAAAGCTTCTGCACAGCCAAGGAAACAACCCAGAAAATTAATAGGCAACCAACGGAATGGGAAAAGATAGTTGCAAATGACATATCAGATAAAGGGTTAATATCCAGAATCTATAAGGAACTCACCAAACTACACGCCCGAAAAACAAACAACCCAGTGAAGAAATGGGCAGAAGATATGAACAGACACTTCTCCAAAGAGGACATCCAGATGGCCAACAGACACATGAAACGATGCTCAGCATCCCTCCTCATCAGGGAAATACAAATCAAAACCACACTGAGATACCACCTCACGCCAGTCAGAGTGGCTAAAATGAGCAAATCAGAGAACTCTAGATGCTGGCGAGGATGTGGAGAAACGGGCACCCTCCTACACTGTTGGTGGGAATGTAAACTGGTACAGCCCCTCTGGAAAACAGTGTGGAGGTTCCTCAGGAAACTAACAATAGAACTCCCCTATGACCCAGCAATAGCACTGCTAGGAATTTACCCAAGGGATACAGAAATGCTGATGCATAGGAGCACATGTACCCCAATGTTCATAGCAGCACTCTCCACAATAGCTAAAACATGGAAAGAGCCTAAGTGTCCATCAACAGATGAATGGATCAAGAAGATGTGCTTTATCTATACCATGGAATACTACATAGCAATGAGAAACAATGAAATCTGGCCATGTGTAGCAACACGGATGGACCTTGAGGGTGTTATGCTGAGCGAAATATGTCAGGCAGAGAAGGACAAATATCACATGTTTGCACGTATAGGAGGATTAGGAGGAACTTGACGGAGGAACCGGGGGAGAAGAAGGGCGGAAATGGTGGGGGAAAGGGAGAGAGGCAAACCATGAGAGTCTTTTGAATGCTGACAAAAACTGAGGACTGATGGATGTGGGGGAAGGGGGAATGGGCATGAAGGAGGACACTTGTGGGGATGAGCACTGAGTGTTATGTGGAAACTAATTTGACAATAAACTATTTGTAAAAAAAAAAAAAAAGAAGACTTTTTCATAAGAGCCACTCTTTTGGTTTGGGTTTTTATCTTCACCCACCAAAGCAATGCTCTGATGATCTGGCTTCTCAGGCGTTTCATTATAGGAAGAGAATGAGCTGGCCATGGGGATTTCTATGCTTAGTCTGCTGATGGTCTTTTATTTTAAATTAATCAGTTCACAATTTGGTACCTCCTTCTGACTCCTGGGAATATTTTGTTCTTGGTTGTGTGTGTGTGTGTGTGTGTGTGTGTGTTTTAAATCTACGATAAGCTTTCAGGACGCCAATAATGAATGGGACGGGCAGTGGAAAGATCTTGGCAATTCCCTCCCCAGGCCCATTGCCCTTCCCTTCTACTCTAGATCCTTATTTAATGTGAAGGGGAAACACAGACAGACAGAAAGACACAGAGACAGAGAGAAAGAGGGAGACAGTATGTGAGTGTGTCTAAGGGAAATATGGATAAACCATATGCACCCTGAGCTCGCTCTAGTCAATCCTGAGGGAGCATCAGGGTATATATACTCTGGGGAAACTGCTTTTCCAGAACCCTGGTTGCTGGAAGCAAGGATGCAATCCTGGCCCAGTTGGACATTGGTGTTGCTCTCTGTCCCAGATGGAACTGTGCTTCACTGAGGACAGGTTCAGGTCAAGAACCAGAAAAGCTCAGTGTTTATAAAATTTCTTCAACTGGAAACACAGGAAATATCAGTGAGAGTTCCTATGAACAGCGATGCAAGACTTAACTTCAAAAATAGAGTGAGGAAGCTCCAACAGGACCTTATGTGAGGGTCTGTAGGGACCGGCATGAGACCTCCAGCATCAATCCACACAAGGCCAGCATGTTTTGTATCTTTGGCAATGAAATCAACACCCCGATCTAACTTTACAGGGTGTAGGGTGTGGATTACTGGTCTTATTATATGTTTCAAATAACAAAAATAAATACATAAGATCTTTTACATGGGAAAGTTCTTCTGCCTTCTGGTAATTGCTTCTAAGCCCCTCATTCTTTGATCAGTGGTTACAGTGTCCATTGACATCTTGTTTTCTGACCTCATTAGGATAAGTGCTGGCTGACATCACATTTCTAAAATACACCCTCTGAACTTGCAGAATAAAATGGTAAGAATCACACTCACCTGCTCTTGAGAATTCACACATACATATTAGAATTTCACTGATCTGGTTAAGTACATTGCCATATGATGTAGTGTTTATTATACATTCATCCTCTTTATTCCCATATCACTCCACCTCATCATTTTCAAATTTAGGTTTGAATTATTTATTTGATTTGCATTTTTGGTGTACTTACTCAAGTTTGTTTTGGAAAGACATAATTGAATTTTTAATGATCACAAAATCTTAAGCTAAATCTCCTCAAACAGTAGAAGTGGA
Organism: Hyaena hyaena; assembly: GCF_003009895.1. Classification (NCBI taxonomy): domain Eukaryota; kingdom Metazoa; phylum Chordata; class Mammalia; order Carnivora; family Hyaenidae; genus Hyaena; species Hyaena hyaena. Next base: position 88,321 of record NW_024082245.1, on the reverse strand, counting down.
TCTAGGACCACCCAGAGCCACAAACGGGTCTCTTCACAAAAGCTGAAAGCCAGTCTCACTGCTTCCCAAATGCTTCCCAAGATGAGGGAAGCAGCCAATCTCAGTGTCCAGACAATGTCAGACTAATGTCTGCCCCTGTAGCTGGCACCCACTGGGACTTGTTCTTCACTCCAGCACCCCATGCCAAAAATCAGATTCTTCACTCCCTAGGATGCCCTTCAAACACCAAACACATACAGAGAAAACTAGCCTTCGCCCATAGCCTTTTTTTTTGAATCAGACAGTTTAACTTTCTTGTCCTTTTCCCCTCTATTCCTTTGAAAACATGGTTTGATGGTCAATTTTCTGTCAACTTATCTAATTTATGCCCAGATATTTGGTCAGACATCTGTTTATATGTAGCTGTGAAAGTATTTTTTCTTTGATGTGATTAATGATTTAATCAGGAGACTTTGAATAAAGCAAATTATCCCTCCATAATGTGGTGGGTTTTGTCTGACAGTTGAAGACCTTATGATCAGAGACTGATGTCCTCAAAAGAGGAAAGAATCCTGCAAGTAGACTGCCTTTGGACTCACGCTGCAACATTAACTCTTCCTTGCATCTCCAGCCTGCAGGCCCACCCTTCAGAGTTGCCAGCCTCTATAATCATATGAGCCAACTGCTTAAAATAAATCTCCCTTTATGTGTATATCCTATTGGTTCTTTTTCTCTGGAAGAAGTGCCAGGACATGGTCTGCAAGCATTTTATCATTCCTGCTGCCTTCTTAACACCTCGATGGAACTGAATCCTGCCATGGGAAGGACTGTAAGCCTAGTATCACACCTAGGCATACCCTAGAGCCTATGCTATGATTACCTTACAGTATTATAGCAACCTTGTTATGTGATTGACCCTGCTTGATATTCAAATCTATTTTAGACAAAAAGTCACACATAGGTCGATTTTTTTTTTTCAGAGAGGTCAATTTATCCTCACTGTTCAACGTGTCTTCTGGCATAGAGGATGCTTTCTTTTCATACTAAAATGAATTGAATTTGTTCTTTTACTAATTTACAGTGTGGTGGCTAAAAGCAAAGACTTGGTGGTCAGATTGAGTGGAGAACAAACCATTTACTAGCCAGCAGAGCTTTTTTTTTTTTGGCTTCTGACTCAAATTTTCTCTATAATTGGACATGGTAAATATTCAAGAAGTGGTCATGATTATTATCATCATCAACACTGTCATGATAGGATTCATTGCTTTAGAGCCCAAAGGTGAGGTGCTTAGAGTGCAGTGTGTTATATTCTTTATGGAGCTTCATGGAGGAGTCTTCCTCAGGCCAGGCCAGGAGTATCATGTTTTTCATGAATAACTGTCCTACCTGCTTTGTATTGTTTGCTGGAAATAGAGCCAAATGTATGTCCTTCCTCTTCCAATTGTAGCAGCCATGTATGTATGCATTTTTAAAAATTAACCTTCCCCATGGCTTCCTATTACTTTTCTTACCCTTGCTTTCCTTCAGGTCTGATTTCAAATCTCTTGTTTTTAATGATCTTACTGTTTATTATGTATTTTTTGTAATCTGTCTTAACTCTTCTGGAGGCTATTGAAATTTGCCAACCAACCAATGATCAGCATTTCTAATATTATCCTTACTTGATCTAATAATCCTGGATTCATTCCTTACTTGGTCCATAGCTTAGACTTTTAAGATTCATGCACCCAATAAGAATTAAGATAAAAAGTGGATATATTTGCTTTCCATCTCCTTCTTCAGGGAGAAAATCAATATAAATGCTTATTTCTCTTCAAAATCAGATTATTAAAAACATAAATTATATACCAAATGATATCTGACTACACATATAGGAAATGTGAGTGTATTATCAGATCCAAGTTGCCACACCAGATCAGTAATGTGATTCTTATTTATTCTGTATCCATGCTAAGCATATGTGAACTTAGAATATTTAAGAAAAACTTAGGAAGTCTTTTTTTCTCAAGTCCCCCAGAATCATTTAAGTGTCAGGTTATAGGTAATAGTCCAAACTACAAATCAGAAACTGTAAGTTTATGTTGGTTCTAGTTAGTGTCAGAAATCCCAAGCCTTGCAGCTTGAGAAACATATTTCTAGTGACGTCAAAAAATGCTTATAAAATTACCACATCATTTAGAGAAATAACATCAAAATTCCTTATTATCTTGCTTAATTTTCCCTGAACACTTTCTGATTTCTTACACTTTTCTAGAGTAGGCATACTAAATCATGATTCAAATATTTTACCCTTAGTTATGTCCTTATAATATATGATGCTAATGTCTAATCTTTGGTTTCTTGTATTTCTCTCTCATATTGCTCAGGCAGTATTGACTCAGTTGTAATATAGGAAAGCCTGCTTTCACCTTCATATTTGAAATATTCTCAATAAAGTTAGCAGGAAATTCTGGAATGGGTGTTTTTATACTTTCTTCCTGACTTACCCCCTGGGGAATTGACCCTTTTTCTTGTTATTTTGAAGAAAAGCACCCAGGTTAGTTTTCATAAGCTTCTTCATTATTTGCTGGCAGACCACAGACAAAGTACTATAGTGGAGCAAGATGAAATATGGACAGAGTCTATGAAAGATTAAGACTCACCTAACCAATTGCACCATCATACTTCTCAAAACTAGAACAAACTATCCTAAAATTTGTATGGAGCCACAAAAGACCCCGAATAGCCAAGGTAATATTGAAGAAGAAAACCAAAATGGGAGGCATCACCATCCCAGACTTTAGCCTCTACTACAAAGCTGTCATCAT
>NW_024082245.1:0-84801 GCF_003009895.1 Hyaena hyaena | reverse complement strand
CCTACACTTTCATGGGAATGTAAACTGGTACAGCCCCTCTGGAAAACAGTGTGGAGGTTCCTCAAAAAATTAACAATAGAACTTACCTATGACCCAGCAATAGCACTGCTAGGAATTTACCCAAGGGATACAGAAATGCTGATGCATAGGAGCACATGTATCCCAATGTTCATAGCAGCACTCTCAACAATAGCCAAAATATGGAAAGAGCCTCAGTGTCCATCAACGGATGAATGGATCAAGAAGATGTGGTTTATCTATACGATGGAATACTACATGGCAATGAGAAAGAATGAAATCTGGCCATGTGTAGCAACATGGATGGACCTTGAGGGTGTTATGCTGAGCGAAATCAGTCAGGCAGAGAAGGACAAATATCATATGTTTGCACGTATAGGAGGGTTAGGAGGAACTTAATGGAGGACCGTGGGGGAGAAGAAGAGGGGAAATAGTGGGGGAGAGGGAGAGAGGCAAACCATGAGAGATTCTTGAATGCTGAGAACAAACTGAGGACTGATGGGTGTAGGGCGGAAGGGGCATGATGGGCATGGAGGAGGGCACTTGTGGGGATGAGCATTGGGTGTTATATGGAAACCAACTTGACGATAAACTACTTGTAAAAAAAAAAAGGACTCACCTAACCTAATGCATGACCAGTTGATGCTGAGTACCTTACTAGATGGTTCCTAACTCCTACTTAAATGAAGGAGGGTAAACTCCATGTTCTAGAGAATTTGTTTTTCGGGTCACAGGAGCCTGAAGTTGCAAAGGGGCTGTCAATTCTGGGTCCTGGTGTTGCCCCTAACTAGCAGGATAACATGGGGCAGGTCATATCCCTGTACCTTAGTGTACATAACATAATGATGGATTGTTAGACCACGAGGTGAAAAGATGAAGCACTGAGAAGACACTCCCCAAGATGAGGTGGCACCCTTCAATTCAGGTCCATTGCTGCCTTGTGGATGTGCCTGTCAGCCTCTTATGGGACCTTCAGAGAGCTGGCGAGTCAACGCCAGTGCTGGTAAAAAGCTCATCTCACAGTGCCAGCAGTGTGTACCACTGCAGCATGAGTAGTTTGGACAGTCACCAAAGAGCACTGTCCTATCTCCCCCATGCAGGCAGTAGGTTCCATCAGTTCTAGGGACAAATTCAGTAAAAGTACAGGTATCAGGAGTCCAGACTTTGGCTTCAGCTTCAAAGAGGCATCCCAACGCAGCATGGTGACAAACTGCTCAAAAAAATACATTTTCGGGGCAATATGGATGCCAGCCACCAATACTGGATGTTTGCAGGGCATGGTTTCTAAGGACTCTTCTGTAGAGATGCCCTCTATTATGAAATAATAAAAATATGAATGGCATATGTGAGCTAGAACTTCATCTAGATAGGTAAGTGCCAATTTCAATTGATGATTAAGTTCCCACCTGGAGTTTCAGAGGCCTCTGTTACTGGGTTTCCTGGTAAGAACTGGTCTGTTTATGGGTAGGATGGGGAATAAGAGTAGCCACATTGATCTACTCCTTGATCTACTGTCAGCCTATAATTTAGTTCTTAACCTGAGGTAAATGCTTTACAGTGTTTGCAGGATAATACATGAATGAGATGGACAACTTTTCACTGACCTGTAGACAGAAATATAATTGTCACGGGAGAGAACGAAGCAAACCCAATCTGTGTGAGAAGACATTGTGTCACCCTTGTCCCCTGGAGTCTGAAAAAGGCAGGAAACCCAATACATGTAATATATTTAGACTTGTAATAAAAGCCTTTATAACTTTCACCACCAGACACCTCTGACTCAAACAAGTGTAAGACACTATAAAATCAACAAAACGATACATCCATGAGTAGTGAATTGGCTAATGGAAAAGAAAAAATGGGTAGAAATAATGCTGTATGTCTCTGAATAAAGGCATGCAAATGAGAAGAGCTCTCTAGAGAGACATGAAGATTGCTGCTGACATTTTAATGTTTTTTTAAATTTATTTCTGAGAGAGAGAGAGACAGCATGAGCAGAGGAGGGTCAGAGAGAGAGGGAGACACAGAATCGGAAGCAGGCTCCAGGCTCTGAGCTAGCTGTCAGCACAGAGCCCGAAGCAGGGCTCGAACCCACGAACCGTGAGATCATGACCTGAGTCGAAGTCAGATGCTTAACCGACTGAGCTGCTCAAGTGTCCTGCTGCTGATATTTTAACTCACATAGGAGGAGAAGGGCACAAATCCATCTCTGAGTTTTCAGATGCCATTGTATTACTGTGGGGAGTAAAATGTCCAATTAGTAGGAATAACCACAGCAGAACTTTCAAAAGTGAGATTTAGGAAAGAGATGCTGTAAGCGATGCTTCAGTTTATGTATGTTTAAGTTAAAGTTATTTACCAAATAAATGGTTCCAAGTTCTTATTTTGCAACCCAGGAAAGGGAGCTAGAAATAACCTCAGAGTGTCTTCTCAATTCCCTAATGTATCCTGCAGTCAGACACAGACACAAAAAGAAGGCTCAATCCATCCATCAGCATGGATAACAGGACCAACTAGAGAATATGCTTACCCTACTTGGCACCCACATCTGGACACTGAGTGATAGTCTGGTGGTCACGTGGTAGCAAGAGGAAAATGCTGCTGGAGGCAGTGCAGGTGAGGAGGGAAAAAAATGACCAGAGTTATCGAGGAGATTTTCAAGTTTGGGAAGAAGACAAAAACATGAGGACTCTGGTGTCCCAAATTTTCTTTGTGAAGTTGTCTTCCATTTGTCTATTTCTTTGCTGTCTCAATTTATTTAAGTTCACAGACCAAATGGTTTATTAACTGCTTTCCTTTCCTTTACCACCAATTTGCTTAAATGCCAGCCCTCATCATCTCTCTGCTGGACAACTAAACTAGCTTCTTCCTGATTTAACTCATCCTCTCTGTGCTTTGGATTTTTACCTAGGGTACATGACATTTTCCTGTATTAAAAAAATGTAAATGGTCCCACATTTCCTACAGGATACTACAAAAACCTTTGCTGGTATATTAGTCAGGGTTCTCCAGAGAGACAGAATCAACAGGAGATTATCTATCAGGAGATTATCTATTTAAATCTATATGTCTATATCCATCTATATATCAGTATATTATAAATAATTGGCTCATGCGATCATAGAGTTGGTGACCAAGATGAGTCAATGGTGTAATTTCAGTTGAAAGACCAACAGGATTGAGATCCAAAAGGAGTCAATGTTGCAACTCAAGTCCAAAGTCAAGCAGCCAGGCAGGAAGAATTCTCTCTTCTCACGAAAGGGCCAGCTTATTTTTTCTATTAAGAACTTTAACTGATTGGATGAAGCTGACCCACACTGGGGAGGGTAATCTGCTTTACTCAGTCTACTGATTCAAATGTTAATCTCATTAAAAAACATCCCCTTACAAATACATCCAGAATAATGTTTGACTAAATATCTGGGACCTCATGGCCCAGTCAAGTTGACACACAAAATCAACCATCACAGTAAGATTTATAAGAACCTTTATAAACTATCTCAAACTTAATGTTCTTATGCAGAAGCAGCTATGCAGCTCATGGCACCTGATGAAAATTGAAATGCAAGATCCCTTTTTTCCAAAATTATGAAAAATTTCAAGATGGTGAGAGCATTAAACCAAGTCTGGAGCCTTTCCAAGCACAGGGTCCTGGATGACTGCCTTTGTCAAGAGCAAATGCCCTTGAAGCTGGTCGTTTTCTTTGGTCTTCCAAATTCACTGCTCTATGACAAAAACCTGTTGGTATTTTAATACATCATCTTTCCTATGTTTCCATATTTGTTCCGTAGTCTTTATGGCCCCATATATCTTTCCTCAGCCTGGCCAGGCTGCATGATCAGCCTTCTTTAGGAAACCTTAAATACCCTTCTTTTGTAGCCCAGGTCTAAATGAGACCCCCATTCCACACTCAAACACAATGCTGCATATCCTTCTTGTTTGTGTTCTTGCACTAACCACATTGGTTTCTTCACAGGCTTATCTCCCTACTAACTTATAAGCTTATTGAGCTCATGTGTTATTCATTGGGGTTATCCTAGGATCTATGGAGTGTTAGCTTATAGTTGGCATTTAGTAAATATGTACTGTCTTTAAAATAGCTATCATATAATTTCATAGTAAGTAATCATAATGGCTAGCAGATAACAAACATGTGCCAGGCCCTGGTTATTCAAAGCATTTCCCACATAATGATGCATTTATTCCTCACAACAACTTTACCAGAGCCAATTGTCAGTGCCTTACCCATATACTATGCATCCCCAATTTTCTTGGGTGGTGTAATGCCAACAGGTGTGTTTTACACATTTTCCCAGTGTTTCCCCCAGAAGTAAGCTACAGTTACTCTCAGTGGTAAGTGGATTAAAAGTGAGGGTTTTTTGGCTGGTGTCCTCCTCTATATCATTCTATATCACTGCCCCCACTTCTCTGCCAACTTTCAAGGCCCTTCCTAAATAAAACCACTAAAACTTGGATCTTAATCTCACGGTTTGCTTCCAGAGAAGTCAAACAAAAAACAGTTAATGTCATGGCAACCTGAGACATAGAGCACTTAACTAATTCTCCTATTAGATAACATTAGTGATGACAAAATATATGTATGAATTATTATTGAATAGAAAGGTGGAAAATGAAAGTTTTGATCCAAGTCTATAAAGGCACAATTTATAAGAGAAAAGTGAAATGGGTTGATTTTCTATATTTCTAAAAATACTTGACTATGTGTTAAACCATATATGAGTTTAAAATACTATCTAATTTTTTATTTTATTTTTTTATTTTTATTTTTTAATGGTTTTTATTTATTTATGAGAGAGAGAGAGAGAGAGACAGCGTGAGCAGGGGAGGGTCAGAGAGAGAGGAACACACAGAATCGGAAGCAGGCTCCAGGCTCTGAGCTAGCTGTCAGCACAGAGCCCAATGCGGGGCTCTAACTCACGAACTGTGAGATCATGACCTGAGCCAAAGTCTGATGCTTAACCGACTGAGCCACCCAGGTGCCCCAAAAATACTATATAATTTTTAAAAAATGATAGACAGTGTTAGGCAACACACAGGTGAAATTATCTCAAGAAGTAATTCAGAATTTAAAAAATAATTCTGTTTAATAATAGCTATAGTAAATTTATAAAATAACATCCAAAATAAATTGTTATTTTTTTAAAAAGTTTATTTATTTTGAGAGAGAGAGAGAGAGACAGAGAGTATGATTGGAGAGGGGCAGAAAGAGACAGAAAGAGAATCTCAAGCAGTCTACACACTGCTAATGCAGAGCCCCATAAGGGGCTTGAACCCACAAACCATGAGATCATGACTTCAGTCCAAGTCAAGAGTTGGATGCTTAACTGACTGAGTCACCCAGCCACCCCCAAAATAAATTATTAAAGAAAGGTGAAGATAGCAGGAATAGACTTCTAACTTGTCAAGGTCACTGATAAGAAAAGCTCACAAATGTATGACTGCTGCCTAAGATATTGGACTGGATCCACCATTCCTCAGTAAGTATGGCGGTCCTCATGTTCCCAAAATATGAATGACTGCCACAATAAGGAACCATCAGCAGCTATTTTGAAAAAGGACACAATATAAAAATAGAAGGAGGTTTTCACAACAAGCAAGGATGGGATGTCATTGTAGTTTTCAGGGCATTCTCACCTTTATATTGTTGTTGATAATATTCCAGTACCCTGAGAAAAAGTATTTATATTGATAAATAACAAAGGATAAAGTGCATTACAATATCTAAATCTCCAAAGAACATCCAGCTTCTGTTAGAAGGCATGAATAGATGTTGACAGCTCCAAAACATTTAAATGATCACACTTTGGCTTCAACAATTAATGTGATAATAGCTGAACAGCTCATGAAAAATATCACACATCAAAAGATTTTCATAAAGTTAAGACAATATGTCAGCAATGTTGCTTTATATTGCACAGACAATGCCCTAGGAAAAGTGCTAAAGCAGCATGAGCTCCAGCATCATTAGCGTGCTAACACATTTATGCTCCTGGACTGCAGGGCTGCTGTGCCTGGGACACCACTGAGGAGTTGCTGTGAATCACAAACTCGCACATGTCTACTCTGGAACGAATATGTTTAATAAAAGCTCTGCCTAGAGTGTTATACTTCTCCACTAAGTGGAAGTTCTTTTATCAATAGTAGCTGCATCTGGGAACGTGCTGAGGTAGAACTGACTACCTCAGCAAAAGAGGCATAAATTTGATGATGCAGCTCTCTGAAGCTCTTGGGCACCACACAGCTTCATCTCTGAGAGGTGAAGCCTTGAGGGCATCCCCCCTGGGTAAGCTGAGTTCAGGCAGATTAAACCTCCCTGGGTATGTGTGTGGGGGGGGAGAGGGGGTCTTGCCCCAGCCACATTACTCCACTTTCTCCATCCCACAGTCAGCTCACTGACTCTCCATTCAGTTTTCACATGGTTCTAGATGATACATATTTAGCTTTATCTTCCAGCCTAACTTCCATCACTTATTTTGAGGATATTCCACAAGAAACTTACCAATGCCAGCTTTTGAAAGAATGAGATTATAGGTGTGCATTTAAGAGTTAGAATTCATTGAAGATTTAAAAATTTCAAAGTGCTTTATTTAAATGAGTTTATTCATATAAGTAACTAAATGATTATGGAAGCAACCTCCTATTTACAAAAAAAAAAAAAAATGTTAACAAGAAAAGTTTAAGTACCATGTCCCAAAGGGAGTGCCCTGACACATCTTAACATCATTTTTTTCTTTTTTCTTTTTGTTTCTCCTTCAATGCTCCCTGCTTACCCCTCTCCTTCTCTCTTCTCTCTCCTTCCTTTCTTCCTCTCCCTCTCTTTCTCCTTCCCTCCTGTTTTTTCTTCCCAATTGTTTCTCAGAGTGATGGAAAGTTACATAATGTAAAGTATTTACAAACATGACATCCTAATTTTTTTTTTGTTGCTGTTTTGCACTTAGTTTAAAAGTCTGACAGGAAAGGGGCAGGCCTTGCATTTTTTCAGATTTGCTTCTCTTGTCCTGTTTAATTTTATCTGCTGACTGAGAATTTTAATAAGTATTTCTATGATGAATGTTCTTTCCCATCATTAAATCTATTTAAAAAGAAGTCCTGCTTCAGACCAAATAATTACCTAACATAGACCTATCATTTTAATTTTTAGTAGGTTACAATTTACTGAATTTTAACAAACACTTTTACCTTTACACAACATACTTTTTGTGGCTAGTGTGAAATCCACTACTGAGGAAGACACACTGACTTTATGACATATCATCTGTAGTCAAAAAGTGAAAAAGCTATAATTGGAAATGAAATTTTCTCTATTATGTAATGACCAAAAGATTGATAATTTGAGTGAAATACTCAAAATCTGTAATTAATTATCATAAACTAAAACAGACACATGGCATGGTTTAAAAGTATAGATAAATGAATCCAATACATTTTTCCTGAAAATCTTGGTTTTTAGATTAACATGCTGGGCACTGGCAAACATCAGCCACACACTCAACTAGACAGGTGAAATGAATACCAACCACATGGACTACAGTTGCCAGAAATATATTCCATATCTGCCACACTACTCAATAGCTCTATAAACTCAAGCCAGTCATTCCTTCTCCAAACTTCAGTAGGTGTGTTTGTTTAAGGTGCTAAACTAGCACTGAAAAGATAGCCTTTTGTGAATTTAGCCTCCATGACTCCCTGCCAATGCTGGTTTTGTTGTTGCTGTTTGTTCTGGATTTGTGTTTTCTTGGCGGAGGGGCATGAGGCAAGAAGAGAAGTGGAAGACTTTCTAAAGGAATCACTAGATTATGAGTTTCTGACTGTATGTCATGTATGTCAGTGATATCATTTATGGAGTTTTTGTAATAGATCTTCCAAGATACTGTTTATTTCAGTCCAGATTTTAGCCACATAGATTAAAATCTGTGGTGAGCTGTGTTTGAAGAGCCAAAAATTAAGTCCTCCATTAAGAGAAACCTCGGGCTGCACGTAGCCCCAGTCCCAGTCCCAGGAAAAGCCTCAGACTGTTCAAGACTAAAGCCATCCTCAGACCACCCTCAGTTCAGTTAATCAAAAAACATTCCTATGGTCTGAGTCAAGGCTGGAAACTGCAGATACAAACTAGCCCATTTCTCACCACTTGTCTGAACCTCACATGGGCCCTTTGAACTCACTTCACGATTGGTCATTTTCAAAGGATTCTCAAAAGTCATGATTGGGTCCCACCAAAAGTAATGAACACCTCACAGACACTGAATGGTCAAAGCTGTAATTGTAATTGGTGCTTATGTGATGATGCTACATGTACTGTAACACCCCCATCCCTTACTCCTTAAAAACCCTGTTCGCCATTGTTCTTTGCTTCACCTTGCTGCCATGACACCGGCAGGCTGGTGAGCCCCTGCTCGAGCTTGTAATAAAGGCCCTTTTGTATTTGCATCGGTGCCGGCTCCTTGGAGGTCTCTGGGACTCGCGATTCGGACACAACATGTTCACTGTATTTGTTCAATGGATGGGGAATTAGACCAATCACTCTCAAGTAGCTGAGAAAATTTGACAGTATGTAAAACTAGCCACTGATATTTAGCTACAGATGCTGAACATTTTAATATTCAGAATTCTATAAAGGCATATACAGATAATTTAAACTGTCTTGATATTATGAGGACATTTCTATTACCTTACAATCTAGCTAGCTTTTGGTAAGACTTGAAAGCACAAATCTGTAACAAAACTTCAGCATTTTCTTCATTTTCAGGTTTAGTTAAGCCTCTTTTTCACATGCAAGTTCTAAATCAGGAATCACACATCTAGAATCCTTTCTTTATAAAAGTTTGCAGAGATTTCAATTCATATTTGTTCTCACAACATTCCCATGGAAAATGAGAGAGTCTAAATGAAATTATTGTCCAAAAAGAGTTACAAAGACTTGTGGAAATTAATTGGAAGAAAGACCAACCATCTTCATTCTAGGTAAATAAGTAAGAAATGGTTTCTTGAGGAGCAATAACGTTACATCTGAGCCAAGTACAAATGATCCGTTGGCCCTGGCATTGGGCTGCTGGTCTCAACATAAACAGTGAGGCACAATGTTGACCAGGTAGCAACTTTCACAGGAGACAAGCAAAGAGAATAGATGAAGAGGATAAGCATTTTGGTCCCTGATGTGAGAAATTATACAAAACCTTTCATTATCATGTGTATACACACACATCAGTAGTAAAACAAGAGTTCTGGCCAATCGTGTTTGTCCTAAAGATTCTCTTGAACTCTAGCATCATTCAGCCTCTGTCTTCTCACCTTTCCTTCTTCCTTTTCTCCAGGTATCTTTACCTTCTCTTTTCACTCCTTATCCTTCCTTCCTATCTCCCTCCCTTCCTTCTTTCTCCAGTTTTTTCCCCCTACTGTTTAGATAACAATTACCTCTCAGCAGGTACTGGGACTCTAAGATTCTGGCCTTAGTCTTCCTGGTTCGTCTCTCTTTTCTAAATTCTCACATATCCTTTGTTTCTCTTTTATTTGTTTTTCCCTATATTCTCCTTTGTCTTAGATATGAGCTTTGTATCAATACAAGGTTTAAGGATTATATAGTTATATGTTCCCAATTAGGGAAGGAAAGAACATGGAGAAGGCAAAGGGGAGAAGGAATAAAGAAACCAGGACAATAGAAAATGAATGGGATTATGGGAATTCATAGAGCTGAATTCCCAAAAAGCAGTCTCAATGGCTCTGCCCTTAGGCAGCTGCCTCAGTTAGGTGGAGAGCCTTACAGAATGGAGAGGACAGAACTGAAGTAAATAACCCACAGTGCTTCAGGGGAAAAGATAAAGAAAGAAAATCTAATCACAAATTGTTTAGTAACCTAATCTTTATGAAAAAAGAATGACAAGGAATTAGGTTACTTACCTGCCCAGACTCATCTAATGGTCCATGTGGCTACAATTAGAACTTACTGATTCCTCCCAGTAGTTCATTGCAAATCAGTTCAAAGTAAATTGGATTAAAAGGACTAAAATTATAAAGAGAAGGGAGTGGAAATGACCAAGAGATCATTCTGTTCCATCCTTCATCCTCTGCCTGAATATCTCCTACACTGGCCAACTCAATATTGACTGGTCTCCAGTTCTAAGTATCTTCTTTGCCATCTCAAGATGGATTAATCTCTTAGAGATGATCTTTCTACTCTCAGATGCAATCCTCTCTCTGGTTTACTGTAGCCTAGGTGAGAGAGTATCCAACTGAACTACACTTTAACATTAAAAAAAAAATGAGAGGCCAAGTGGATGGACCTTGTGGGAGGAGCCTTATAACCAGCAATGAAATATTTTCTTGCTGGCTACTGTTACCAGTGATTTCTAGTCATAAGGCTATGAAGTTTTAAGGATTTTCTGTTCCTATCACAATGAATAAATGAAATCTAAGCACATTAACTAGTGACTGAGTATGCATTTTTTCATGAAAAATGAATAAACATGTCATAAAATGAAGCATATTTTATTAAGTATATATAAAGTATACACTGCTTGATTTATTTCCATTTTTTAATTCTGCTTTTAATTTTAACAAAAGATTGCCATTTGGTCAATAGGTGTAATGGTAGGATACTGAACTGGGTCCCTCATCACTCCTCACTGCTCACGTAGGCCCTCGGTTGGGACTCTGTACATCACATAAGTTCATGCCTCATTTGAAAGAGCCAGCAATCATGTCCATTGCACTCATCAAAGCATGGGCTAGAACAAAGGGTCAGGTGATAGTGATATTGGCAAAAATCTTTTCAGATATAATAGTTTCCATCTTGAGCATAATAAATCTCTCCTATATATTTATGTGAAATCTTCAGGCAAAAGTATTTAGTGAAACAGTTCCTTATAATTCAAAAGTTATGTTTTAGCCCTCTAAGACTATAGTCAACTGAGAAAAGCAAGTGTTTGATCTTAATTTAGAGTAGGATTACCTTAAATTATGACTATTAATTCTCTATCTTTTGAGCTTGAGTCAGTTGAAGGCTCATGTTCTGTACCACATGTGGCTGACAGTTACCTGGGGGTAGTTCATATGGACATAACTACTTTAGTCATATGTAATAACAGCAGTAACTTTTTTTTTAATGTTTTATTTATTTCTGAGAGAGAGAGAGAGAGAGACAGCATGAGCAGGGGAGGGTCAGAGAGAGAGGGAGACACAGAATCTGAAGCAGGCTCCAGGCTCTGAGCGAGCTGTCAGCACAGAGCCTGATGCAGGGCTCGAACCCACGAACCGTGAGATCATGACCTGAGCTGAAGTCAGACGCTTAACCGACTGAGCCACCCAGGTGCCCCCAGCAGTAACTTTTTCAATGAAGGCAGAGAAAGAAGCTTTAATCTTTCCATATTATTTATATTCTTTTGATTACAGAAACATGTAAGTAGAAAACTGTAAATTAGTCTAAACTAATATGTTTATGAATCACAAAAATGCATGATCAAAGTAAGAAATTTCATTTCACTTAACCCATTTCTAACAGTTTCTAATTTTGAATAAAGTTCATTTATTTTTTTATTAGTTAAAATTGTTTTCCATGGAGCCAAGGAGTCAGATCCTAACTTTAAGAACTATTGGGTCAGACAAGAAATTGTAGGAGAATATATCCAACAAAAGGAAACCAAGAAAACTAGGGCTGCACAAGAAGGCTTTGCTTCTCCCCAAGCTCACATGCATTTCAAATGCTGAGTAGCTAATGCCATGATAGTTCCAGCTTGGAAAAAAAATTAGCACAGAGAAATCTATGGCCCAGGATCTCTCATTTTAAAGAGCATCAGTACATTGTATTATTTGACCTTCATGCAATCAGGAGAAGGGCACAAGTGTCAGTAACTGTTCTCACAAGTGAGGAAACCTAAAGCACAGGTTGATTACTGAGTTGTCTCAATTCACTCAGCTGGTTAGTGACAGAGGGAAGCCTAAAATCCCAAGCTGGCCTAACATTTCCAGCAGTATCTCCAATGTGCTCCAGAAGACCTAAATAATAACAGGAGACACCCAAAAAGAAATGGAAGAGAACTCCTATTTGAATCATGCTAAATACAAAGGTAGTTCTGGTAACCTTGTTGGGTTAGAAAGAGAAGGCCTACTAGAGCTGCATTACTACAAAAGAAGGTAATATGTTCTGTCCCTTGGAGAAGATTAAAACCTGGAGAGAACTTCTGGTTTGCATTCTGATATTCAAAGAGCTTGGGAATCATCACTCTTGTTTTTATAAGAAGAAAAAAAATCTAAATACACTAAAAATAAACAACTTTTCTTAGGTACATCCAAGAACTGAGGTCACAGGGCAAACTATTGCTTCAAAAACTAGAGAGACCAATAGATAGGTACAGAGAATCACAGCTCTCTGGAAGTAGAAAATTCTGCAGTACCTAGCAACTGGGTAATTGACTATTTGCTGGAAATTGAACATAGACTGCCTTGAGAATTAAAAACTCCTGTGGGTACAGTCTTAGGATGGCTCCTACATTTTTGTGCATTTTTACCACCAGTATTCCCAGCAGGTTATCAAGGTGAAGAGTGCAGAAAAATCCTCTTGTGCTTCCAACAGGGGAAAAGGAACAGAAACCATTTAGAAATATCTTCAGAGTGCTCTCTTTACCTTAAGAAAGGCCTTCCTCGAGTAAAACTATTTTGCCAGAGCTTAACCAATGTGAGGGAAAGGGCACCCCCAACTCCAGCCCCTTCTAGACTTCTTGTCTCACTTAAAGGGGAGGAAAAAACAAGAAACACTTGTGAAAACCACAGCTACAGGAAATAGTAAATACAGCCTAACTTCTACCCAGATAACCATAAAACCTCACATTAAAGGCCAATTTGTCTTAGTTCTCTTTATCCAGTACATTATGTTTGGCTTTCAACAACAAAAATTATAAGACATGTTAAAAGGTAAAAAGAACAGTATGAAGAGACAAAGCAAACATAAGAACAAGAGTCAGATATAGCAGAAATTTTGGAATTATCATAAAAGGAATTTAAAAATAACTATGATTAATAAGAGCTCTAATGGAAAAAGTGAACAACATGCAAGAACAAATGGGTAATGTAAGCAATGAGATGGACACTCTAAGAATCAAAAGGACAAACTAGAAACCAAAAGCACTGAAACTGAATGAAAAAATGCCTTTGATGGTTTGTCAATAGACCATACATAGCTGAGAAATGAATTTATGAGCTTAAAGAAATGTCAAAGAGAAGTCTCAAACTGGAAAGCAAAGAGAAAAAAAGAATGAAAGAAACAGAGCAGAACATCCAGGGACTGTGAGAAATTTATAAAAGGTATAACATACATGTAGTGAGAATATCAGGAGAATAAAGAAAGGAATATAAGAAATATTTAAAGTAACAATGGTTGAGAACTTTCCAAAATTGATGATAGACACAGCACCACAGATACAAGAAGCTCAGAGACACCAAGTGGAATGAATAGAAAAAAAAATTACACTAGGGTTGTCATATTCAAGCTGCAAAAAAAAAAACAAAAAAAAATCATAGAGATTAACAAGGATAAAATTATATCAGATGTCTCTTCAGATACCATAAAAGCAAGACTAGAGTGGAATAAAATATTTATATTATTGAAAGAAGAAAATCACTAACTTAGAATTCTCTATCCAGCGCAAGTATGTTTCAAAAACAAAGAGAAATAGACTTTCTCAGACAAACATAGGTGCATAAAATTTGTCAGTAGACTTGCTTTGCAAGGAGCATTTGCAGTTATTCAGAGAGAAGAAAATTGACGTAAGTAAGAAGCTTGGATCTACACAAAAAATAAGTGATGGTAAAATAAAATCTTTTATTTTTCTTATTTTTAACTGATCTAGCAGATAATTGCTTATTAAAAATAATTATAGCAGCAACAGAATTGGAGACTACTACTTACAGATAAGTGAAATAAATAAAACTTCCTGAGTGTTCTTCCTGGATCTTGGAAACCTAACATAGTGCAGAGGTTGACACTGAGACAGCAAATCCAAGGGACCCATCTTCAGTTACTGAAAGGCAATTTGTCTTTTCATGGTGCTTATGAAAACTCTCTATAGCCTTTGCTTTCATGGTGGGTATAAGTAAGAAAATAAGTAAATTCTACATGAATAACCACAAAAGAGAACAACAGCTACAACAACAAAACGAAAATGCAATGGTGTTTGAGTTTATATTATTTCTCCTCAAAGTGGAAATTTTATACTATTTGAGGTCTCTTCCATCATGAAACTTTTAGGAATCTAAATTAGGGACAGCCCTCCCTCCCTCAATCTTCAAAATCCTTTCCACAGGCACACATATATGGATAAATAAAATGGTACATTATTTGGCATTTTGCTACGGGCTCAGTCATGTCTGTCATGTATAGTATGACATCATCTACTGGGTCAGATTGGACTTGCAAAGCAGCAAATGTATGCATGTTCTCACCTGATTTTCAATCAACAATTACCTGAATCTACACAGGGCAAGATTCTAGACAATTTGAGTCTCACCTCCCCAGCAACCAGCAGACCTCTGCTGCTTTGTGCCGAGTAAACCCGTTTATCACACTGGACATGAACCTTACAGAAGGTACTGTGGAGTTCAGAATATAATAAGAGGACCTGAATACCACTGAATGGTGGGAGACAAAGACGTCAAACTGTTCTTAAGAAAAGCATGTACGTAGAGTATCTGAGTGTGGAGATCTTTGCTGAAGTTCTATTGGATTAAATCTGATAATGCGATGTTGCACCCCAGAAACTAGCCAAGATGTAATGAATTTGAGAGAATGTTGACATAAGTGATAAAATCAAATTTGGGGGATTAAAAAAAGAGATGACACAAGAAAACATGTGCTTAAAACACATTTATATCCAAGCCCACACACATTTTTAAGAATCCTTGTAACATATAAGGCTTTTCTGGAAGTAGGTGGCCTTGCAGCTTTCAGATCCCCAGAGATTCTTTAAAGTGCTAACTGCACGGGAAGTATAATTCTAAAAACTCAATTATTTTTAAGCACAAGGTTGGGGAAAATGTTTCTGAAGAAATATATTATCCTACTTAAACAGGATAAAAATGGCTTATTTTAAAAGTGTGTTTATTATTATTAAAATAATGTGATTTTCCTTTGAATTCTTTGGAAAAAATACTATTTACATCTGCTTTTAAAAATCACATTATTGAACTTCTGTCTTAGATTTAAAGAGTTTTATAAAAACGTAAAGTCATGATCTGCTCAGTAACCAGCTATCTTCTCAACCCCTGAGCATGGGTCTCTGTTCCATGCTGAGAATGACCTGCTTCTTGTATTTCCACTTGGACCTAGCTGTCTAGAGCTTGCTCTCTCTCTCTCTCTCCCTCTCCCTCTCATACTTCTCAAATCCTCCAAAGTAAGACCTCAGATAAAATGGGAAACAGAGAGCATACATGTCAGCCTATACCCAGTTTCATCCTGGGACCCTCCACAACACACCACCCCCATCCAGAGTTCCAAGGATATATGGAAAGCGTGGTCTGTTCCCTTAGGCTCCAAAAAGAGGCTGCAATATCTAGTCCTACTCCCTTTGCAAACATTCTCCAAGTCAGTGACCTGAAAAATCATAACAACTCTAGCTAAATAAAATTGGTCTTACATGTAAGCACCTTAAGGAACAAGCAACAATGTTCTACTCACATTTGTATCCACTGTTTCTCCTGTCAGGTCAAGGTAGGTCCCATCAAATGCTTTGATTTCTCTATTGAAATTCAGATCTAGGAAAGGACTTAGAAATTATCTGGCATTTCAGTTCACCCCACCTCCCTCATCACTTTAGAGCTTATAAAGAGTCCCAGCTCATCAGCTAAGCAGGCTCTATGAATCACACCCAGCAAAGGGGATGATGATGAAACAGCCCCCGTGCAATCTGCAGAAAAGACAGATGCAAAGCAGACTGCCAGGTTAGCCTCTCTGCTGCCAAAGAAATGTCAACTGATTATACCCCAGAAGGAAAAGGGGACAGATGGATTGATGTGACTAATGTCATTAGCCTATTTGCCTCTGGGAATTAGAAACAGGGAGAAAACACAAGAGTATTTACCCATATGCTTCATGAAGGTAAGGGCTAGGAATATTTTGGGTTGTTTCTTGGTAAAAGAAGTATTCAGTCTCTGTTATGTATTCTTCCATTTCTTTTGTAGCTTGGCTGGGAATGACAGAGTGAAATCTACTAGAATTCAATTGATTGGGGTGTGATCACACTCCGTGAATTAGTTATAATACATTTATAGGGGAGTGTTCTGTGAACATAAAAACATGGTGATGAGGGACCCACAACAAGAAAAAATAAGAGAGTCTTGTTCTAAATGATGAAAATGAAAAATATGTCCAAGAGAAGAGGTGAAATAAAAGGAGAATAAAGAGAGAGGGGACGAGAAAGTTGAGAAGAGGACCGAATGGGAGATAAGATTTATTTGTGGGGCTAATTCACCCTCTTTCAACCCCATCATTGCCTTTCTCCTACATCTCCTCACAGTCTTCAGTTTAGCTTGTGTAGAGCAGATGTATGTTTATTCTCCCTATGCTCAGCTGTCAGAAACTTCGTCTGTTAAAATCTTAGTTATGAGGACTGTGAAAAAGAAAGCTGATTTAGTAAATTTGATTCAACAACCATCACCACAACAATAATAAAACATTTATTTTTGAGTGAGCTCTATTGAACTTCCATAAGAGTAACATAATTACCAAATTTAGATTCAATAACCAAGTTTTAATAAAGCTAAGAAAAAAAAGTCATGCATAAGCAAAACGGAACATACCCAGAATGTATAAAAAGTTTCTGAGTTTACACTAAGCTAATATATCAAAACAGTAGGAAAAGGAAAAACAAACTCAAAGGCCAATTGAGAGGCAGGAATACAAATATTCAGAGGAACATTTGTCAGGGTTTAAAAATAAACAACCAGGGCTAGGAATGAATAGTGCCTACCCCCACCAGAATATATTCATGGAGCATGAGGTGAAGTGTTCATACTGTTTTGCCTTGAAATGAGGAATAATTAAACCCCGACTGAGAAAGGCTCCAGTCCTGCCTAATCAATATTAAAAGTAAGACTCAAAAGGATAAAATTGTTTCCAAGGAACTTAACTGTGTCCCAGGACATAGTACAAGAATATTTATAGGAAGACAAAAATATTGAGCATTTAGGAAGTTAAAATTCATAATGTCTAGAATCCAAACAATGATTACCAGGCATCTAAATAAACATAAAGATACAACCCATAATGAGGAAATATATCAATGAATCAAAATGGGACATACTCAGAATGTATAAAAATATTAGGATTAACATTTAAAAAGTTATTACAACTCTATTATATATATATATATGTATATATTTTAAAAGTTAACTAAAGACATGAAGGATATAAAAAGAATTGAACTTCTAGAGATGAAAGTTACAATATTTGATATGAAAAATATATCAATGGGAATAACCACAGACTAGATCTTGCAGGAGAAAATATTAGTGAATTTGAGGACAATAAAAACTACACAAAATAAAATACAGAGAGAAAAAGAGGAGAGTATAAGTGATATCTCTGAACTAGATGAACATGAAAATATAAAAGCAAAATTGTGGGGGCTGCTAAAATGAAGTACTTTAGAAAATTTGTAACACTGAATCTTTACTTTTAGAAAATAAATTTTCAAAGCAATGACCTTAGCTTCCACCTTAAAAAACTAAAAACAGATCAAATTAAATCCAAATTAAGTAGAAAAAGAAATCAGTGAAACAGAAAATAAAAACAATGTAGAAAAAAATTAATGAAACTGAAAATTGATTCTTTAGGAAGAGTGATAAACCTTTACCATACTAAAAATGAAAAACTTAAAAAAATAGAGAAATAAGGAAAAAATGACTTATAAGGAAAAATAGGTAAAATAGACTAATAAGGAAAAAAAGAAAAAATAAAGAAATAGAGATTATCAGTTTTAGGAATGAGAGAGGTAATATATCTTCAAGGTCTACATATGTTGAAAAAGAAAATAAAGGACTGTAATCAACAACTTTATGTTAATACATTGTACAACTCAGATGAAATGGACAGATTCTTCAAAGACATAGACTATCAAAGCTCACTCAAGAAACAACAGATAACGTGAATAACTCTATCTATTAAGGAAATTGACATTTTCATTTTAAAAACCTTGCCACAAAGATTATTTCAATGGTGAACTCTACCAAACATATGAGGAAGAACTAATATCAATTCTATGCAAACTCTTCTAGAAAATTGACATGGAGGGAATATTCCCAGCTTATTCTGTGAATTTATAATTACTGTAATACTCACATCTAACACAGAAATCATAAGAAAAGAAAACTACATATCGGTATCTGTCCTGAACATTCATGTAAAAAATTTAAATGAATTTCTAGGAAATCAAATCCAACTACATATAAAAGGAATAATATATCTTGATCAAGTTGAGTGTATACCAGTAATTCAAGGTAAGATTAACCGTAAAAAAATAATCAATGTAATTTAACATATGAACAAAAGGAAAACCATATTATCATCCTATTAGATTCAGAAGGAAAAGTTTTTGACAAAATTTAATACCCATCCTCATAGAAAAACTCATCAAACTAGCAATAGACGAGAGCTTCTTTAGCTTGATAAAGAACATCTATGAGATATAATAATGGTAAAATTACTTACCACGATAAAATGGTGAAATAATGCTTTCCTTCTAAAATCAGAAACAAACTGGGGCACCTGGGTGGCTCAGTCAGTTGAGTGTCCGACTTTGGCTCAGGTCATGATCTCACAACTTGTGGGTTCAAGCCCCGTGTTGAGCTCTATGCTGGCAGCTAGCTCAGAGCCTGGAGCCTGCTTCAGATTCTGTACCTACCTCTCTCTCTGACCCTCCCCTGCTCACACTGTCTATCTCTCTCACAAAAAAATATTTTTAAAAAATTACAATCAGGAGTAAACCAATAATATTGTTCTCACCATGTCTATAACATTAAATCAGAAATCTATCCAGTGTTAATAAGACCAGAAACAGAAATGAAAACATCCAGATTGCAAAGGATAAGGTGACACTGTCATCATTCACAGAAGACATGAATGTCTATGTCAAAAATCCAATGGAATCTACAAAAATCCTACTCAAACAAGTACATGAGATTAAAAAAAATTACAAGATATAAGATCAATATACAAAAACCAATTTTATTTTGATATACTAGTAATAACCAATTGGAAATGGCAATCTAAAAAATCTTCATTAATGGTAGCATTAAAAAATAAAAAAATAGATATGAATATGATAAAAGATGTAAAAGACCTGTACAGTTTAAACTATGAAACACTGTTGAAAGAAATTTTAAATGACCTAAATAAATGGATAGATATGCCAAGTTTATGAGTTGGAAAACTCAATATTGCCAGGATATCAATTCTCTCCAAAGTGATCTATATATTCAAAGTACTTTGATCAAAATGTCAGCATTTTTGTGGAAACTGACAAATGTATTGTAAAATTCATATGGAAATGCAAAGGACCTAGAATACCAAAAACTTTTTTTAAATGTTTACTCATTTTTGAGAGACAGAGAGAGAAAGAGTGTGAGTGTGGTAGGGACAGAGAGAAGGAGACACAGAATTTGAAGCAGACTCCAGACTGAGTTGTCAGCACAGAGCCCAACACAGGGCTTGAACTCATGAATTGCGAGACCATGACCTGAACTGAAGTCAGGTGCTTCACCAACTGAGCCATCCAGATGCCCCAAGAATAGCCAAAACTTTAAAGAAAGGACAAAGTCAAAGGACTAACACTACCTTATTTCAAGAACTACTATAAACCTGTAGTAATTGTCATTGTGTGAATTCACATGAAGATAAACAGATCAGGAAGACAAACCAGAGTGTCCAACTAATTTCAACAAAAGTGCAAGATAACTCAGTGGAGAAGAAGCTTTTTAATCAATGATTCTAGACCAATTAGACAAATATATATCCATATCCATCGACAAAAAGAAAAATCCATATGCAAAATAAGAACTTCAATCCATATCTGGAACTATATACAAAAATTAAGTGAAAATGGATCATGGACTTTGATGTAAACCTGAAACTGTAGACTTCCAGATGCAAACTTATAAGAAAACCTCTGTGACCTTAGGTTAGGCAAAAATTTCTTAGACTCAACACTAAAAGTATAATCCATATAAGAAAAAACTTAGAAATAGGATTTCACCAAAGTGAAAAACTTGATTTTTGAAAGATATTGTGTTAGTAAGGTGAAAAGGACAGGTGAAAAGCTACAGAATGGGAGAAAACACTTGGAAAACATATATCTGAAACAGAACTTATATACAAAGTATATAAGGAGCTCTCAAAACTCAACAATAAGATAAAAAAAAATAACCAGTAAGATCATGGACAAAAGATTTGAACAGAGGCTTCACCAAAGAAAATATCCAGGTTTCACCCACAATCTGAAATTAGAGGGTTCCTATGAAAGCTTTCATAAACCCATAAAGCAAGGAAGCAGTTACCATCAATTTATATGGAAAAATTTTTGAGTAGTCCCAGGTCCAAAAAATTACCTGATTTAGGTTTTTCTATTATCTTAGGACCATCTTGCTAACAAATACATAAAGTAGATCAAGATAAACCAGAGATGCAGGGGCGCCTGGGTGGCTTAGTCGGTTAAGCGTCCGACTTTCGCTTAGGTCATGATCCCGCGGTTCGTGGGTTCGAGCCCCGCGTCGGCCTCTGTGCTGACTGCCGGCTCGGAGCCTCGAGCCTGTTTCAGTCTGTGACTCCCTCTCTCTGACCCTCCCTTGCTCGCGCTGTCTCTCTCTCCTAGAAATAAATAAAAAAAAATAATAATAAAATAAAAAAAATAAAAAAAAAAACATAAAAAAAAGATAAACCAGAGATGCTCACTGACGTAGTTCAAAGCTCCAGTGACTGGATGCTGAGACACTGAGTGCAGTTCCTGGGGATGGAGCTTGGCAGGGCCACACTCTCTGCTCAGGCTATGCACTAATTCTATAAGAGCTCCCTGCAAAACCCCTGACTGCTATTTTCACTTTTTGCCTTTTTTGTTATTTTTGTAAACATGAAAACCTTCTTCGGTTTTATTTCAGTTAGTGAAAACCAATACAGTTCTTCCCCAACTTACAATGAAGTTACATCCAGATAAACATAAATTGAAAATAGCATAAATTTAAAAATCCATTAAATTAACCTAGCCTATACGGTATGTTAGCTTAGCTTACTTAGCCCACCTTAAATGTGCTCAGAACATTTACATTGGCCTACAGTTGGGTAAAATCGTCTACCACAAAGCCTATTTTATATAACGTATTGAATGTCTCATGTAATGTATTGAATACCGAAAGTGAAAAACACAATTGTGTGGGTACAGAATGGTTGTTAAGTGTATGATTGTTTACCCTCTGATCATACAGCTGACTGGGAGCTGTGTCTCACAGTCATTCCCAACATCACAAGAGAGGATAGTACTGAATATCACCAGCCCAAGAAAGATCAGAATTCAAAATTCAAAGTAGAGTTTCTACTGAATGTGTATTGCTTCCACACCATCATAAAATCAAAAAATCTGAAGTCTAACCATTGTAAGTCAGGGACTGTCTATATTCATGTAGGTCTTTTATAAAAGTGAAGCATCATAAAGCAAACTTTTGAAAAGTGGGGATACCTGTATATCCAGAAAATAACTGCATTAACAGGTGTTCAACATCATTTGTCATCAGGAACATACAAATTAAATGCCACAGCACATCTATTGGAATGACTAACATTAAAAACACTGACCATACCAAGTGTTGCCAGGTACAGGAAAAACTGAAATGCATTGGTGATGGAAATATAAAATGGTACTACCCTTATGGAAAACATTTTGGTTATTTCAGAAAAAGTAAATATATACCTTCCATGTGTTCCAGTCAATAAGTTGCTAGGTATGTATCCATGAGATGTGAAAGCATATGTCCATGCAAAAACTTGTGCATGACCATTTTTTTTTACTTCATAGTCAAACCTTGGAACAATCCAAATGATCAGCAACACGTGGATGGATAAGCGAACTCTGGTATAAACAATGGAACACTATTCACAAATAAAACAAAAGAAACTATTGATTTATACTCTAACATGGAAAAATCTAAAAATGCTATGATCCAGACAAACAATAGTACATACTATTTGATTTTATGTATGTTACATTCTAGGAAACGCTAATCAGTGTGGGAGGAAGAGATTACAAAGGAGCATAAGGAAACTGTTAGGGATGATGTTCATTTATTTGATTGTGGTGATAGTTCCATGAGTGTACAAAAATCAGAACTCATCCTATGATTCAAGTATATTCAGTTTATGTAGGTCAATTATATCTCAAAAGAGTTATTAAAAACATAGAGTGAAGCCAAATTTTTTTTTAAAAAAGGAGAAAGAGAGAGAGAGAGAATACTTGGTTCTCCACACACAAAAAAGATGTTAAACAAAACAAAACAAAACAATGCACCACTCCACTCAATGATAGTGCATTTCAGTTAAAAAAAAAAAAAAAAAAAAAAAAAGCTTCAGATGGCGCTTAGGCTCCATCCTCTTTCAAATCTCATGGAATCTCAGCTCAGAAACTGAGCAAGGCACCACCTGTGAAGAAACATCCATTGGGTGGGAAGAAGTAAGACATGACAAATCTACTTATTCATTAGATCTTCCTTCATAAGAAGTGTTACAAAAACCTAACAAACTTTCCTTGGAAATTCATACATAGCTGTTGTATGAATTTCCAAGAAGCAAGATAATATTCATTTAGGTCCTTTCCCCCACCATTTTATTTTTATTTTTTGGCACAGTATGGTTTGTAACCATGTCTGTTCCTTCACATTCATTTAGCACCTATTGTATACAAAGAAATGTACTAAACTTCAGATAGAAGAAGAAAAGTTTGATTCCTTAACTAGTGACATTTGCATTAATTTTTTTGACAACCCAAATTAGAAACCCTGAAAAATAAGAGCAAATGCATGAATGGAGCAAATATAGAGATAAATATCAAGGACAAACAGAAAAAAGTAAGCAGAAATGAAAGTAAGAGAAATGAGTGAAGTCATCAACAGGTTTTTTTGAGAGGAAGAGAGTATTGTGTTCATTCATTCATTTAACAAAGATTCATTAAACCAGTATCTTATAAATATGTGTCCACAGATCTCTGCATGAAATAAAAGGGATTCTGAGCCTCACACCCATCTTCCTTTGCCCTCAACGAGTCTTTGAGGAGGGGAGGTGGGGGTGAAAGTTTCAAGGGGAATGAGCATTGGTATTTGAGAAGCAGTGCTTAAGCGTCAACTTTGTGTGGACAATATGTTACATGTTGGAAATGCCCAGGAAGAAAGAAATGTGGTCTGTGTCCTAGAATCACTCATAAAATAAAGGAGAAAGAAGCACAGAAATGCATGATTGTATTTGTGTGATAAATATTTTAACAGAAATGTACCAGATGATATGGGATCATCGAAGAAAGTATCTATGAAAGCCAGAAGGATTCATGGAAGAGGAGACATTTGTTGTTGTTGTTGTTGTTGTTTTTAAATGTTTTATTTATTTCTAGGAGAGAGAGAGAGCGCGTGAGCAGGGGAGGTTCAGAGAGAGAGGGAGTCACAGACTCTGAAACAGGCTCCAGGCTCTGAGCTGGCAGTCAGCACAGCGCCCAATGAGGGGCTCAAACCCACGAACCGCGAGATCATGACCTAAGCGAAAGTCGGACGCTTAACCGACTAAGCCACCCAGGCGCCCCAAGAGGAGACATTTGTAATGAAAGTTATGGATTACAGGTGTCTTTCTAGCAAATATTTTGTTAAAAAGTTAGGAGATAGGATTTGTATTAAAGGAATATGATGTCGTCAGCATAGAAGATAGATGGCAAGGTAAAAAGCAGGGAAACCAGATGGGAAATGACCTCAAAAAATCAAGTAGGAAATGATGAGATGTTGAATTAAAACAGTGACATTTAGGATGGAAAAAAGGATAAAGAATTAATCACCTGGGATATTGAGTCGTTCAGAGTGACTATAATTAGAAGTAGAGGCTGAGGGATAGGCTAGGGTTGAGGAAAAACCTGAGTTTCTGTCTTAGGTGATGGAAAGTGTGAGCGCCTGGTTTCATTCATTTCAGAGGATGTATTCATTACTGGAAATGGTGAAATTGAGATGTTTCAGAGAGTCACGTGGAGCAAGACACATTTCCCTGCTGCAGGTGTGATTAGGGTCCACAGACATAGACAAAGGTGTCAAATGCTGCAAGGAAATCCAGTCTGATATGGTGTGAATACTGCTCCTTAGATTTGGTGGGTTTAGGCAATGTTAACATAGTTTAGGCAAAAGGGGGTTTATGCAATTTTAGCATGAGGGTTTTTAGCATGTTAAGGGTGGCAGACGTTACACTGATTGGGAGGATCACCGAAGAGAAGGAAAAAATATACCTGGAAAATAATACAATACACAACAAGATTATAACTCCCTCCCCCCAAAATCTTAAAATAATTTTAATTTTAATTTACCTGGGGATGTTCTATGAAAAAAGTGTTCATGTTCTTCTAGAGTTTCAATCTAGACAGAGTAAAATTGACTGTTCTCCATGACAGTCATGTTCAATAAGTATGTGCCATGCTCCAGTTAGCTTTCTAAAAAATGATGATGCAGAAACAGAATGGCACAGATCCACACACGGCATTTACCAACTATAAATAAGCTCATTTGTTCACTCACTCCTGCTGGACAGAGGTTCAGTGCCAGGAAAAGGGCATCTACCAGGTGCCAGGCACAGTGCTAGTCAGCAGGCACAGTGAGGAATGAGAGATTCCCACTGTGTGTGGGATCATTCTCTCCAGAGCTAGTGTCAAGAAAGACCTTTCTTTTCTCCTGACCACAGTGAGCAACATAAAGTACCTGACCTGGTGAATTTTATATTCTAAGGAAGAAGAGAAAAGAAAGAAATAAACAAATGACAAAATAATGCAGTCTTAATGCTGTCAATTTGAAAAGTAAGGGGAGAAAGTGAGGATAGAGGAGAGCAGCTGTTGTACATGCAGGAATGCACTCTGATGAGGATGCACTTGAATATAAATTTGAATATTAGGGAGTTTGCCCATGCAGAAGGGGGAAAGGGGAGCAAAAAGCACAAGTGCAAAGGCCCTGAGGTAGACACATTGGCACAATACCAAGATTTCCAGGAGGTTGACGTATGGGGCCAGAGGAGGAGGCAGGCAGAAGAGGGGGACAGAGAGTGAGTTTGGGAGGACATAAAGGATCAGAGGATTTTGCATATGGAATATAAAGCATGATTTTCAGTGGGCACTTAATGTGAAAAGGAAGGACAAATAAGAGAAAAGCAAGGAGTAAGAAGGGGTCCAGATGGAGACGATGAAGTTGTGGGTATGGACAACATTGGTAGGAATAGTGATGAGAGGATGGAGCTCTACAGATGTGACAAGTGGAATTCTACAGGATTCTCTAATGAGGGAGAAATAGTACGGGGAAGCCAGGAACCAATAATTCTAAAACTCTGTTTCAGACATTTTATACTTGCAATGCTCAAACTTCCAAGTTGTTGTTGATGTGACTCTGGCCCCATGGAGAAGGGAGGGCTTGTGTTATTCATTAGCGGTGTTATCAGAATGCAATTGACATTGGAAGGAGAGGAGGTCAGGTAGAGGTTGGAGCACTGACATTGGGTGTAGGAGGAGGCTCTGTACACGGAGACCTATGCAGAGAGCATGGAGCAGACAGGCCGAAGCAAAGACAGAGAAGGGGAGCAGAAGGAAGGGTTAAGGGGTCAGAGGAAGCCCCTGGCCCTGCAGGCTATACTCCATGCACTGGCTGGGAAACAAAGAAAGTTGCAGCAGGGCAGTTCATTCACATAGTAGATACAAGAGAAGCCCAACATGGGAGATTCCAGTGAGCGGCTGAGTGGGGTAGGGATGAGAAAGGGCAGCTTTTCAAGTCTCTGTTGGTCAAAGTGAATAGGCCATGAGGGTAAGGGGAGCAAAGAAGCCAGGGGGACCCTGGTTTGGGTGACAGGGTGGCACTCCATATCCAAGAGCTGCCAAGGGAAATGCAGCAGAGAGAAATGTGTTGGGGTAAAGGCGTGTTCATAGAAGAAGGGCCCCAGCCCTGTGAGGACAACCAAGGAGATTTCCTCTTGAAAAACTGTTTATTATTTTTTCACAACATGGGACACAAGGCTGTCAGCTGAGAACCTGGAGGATGAAGTAAACGGCAAATGTCTTGAGTAGCAGAGGTGAAGAGTGGAAGGGAGAGCAAGTGCAAGCAGATCACAGCCGGGACTACTGACCAGTAACCCTGGTGGCTGTGACACTGTGTAAAACCACTCATCTCTGAGTTCCTGAGTGTGGAAGAAGAAAGTGGCCGTGGGCATGGTCTGGACTGCAGATCTTTAGGGTGGAGGCTTCAGAGGGCAGTATGACAGGTGCTCTGATACAGTCACTCAGGGGGATGGTTGTGGGCTCTCAGCCACTTCAGGGAAGAACCAGCGTTGTGCTGACACAGGGAAAAGTTCCCATGCCCTTTGCTGATGCCATCAGATGTGTTGGGTAGAGAGTGAGTGCTCTGTTCTGGGAACTGGTGGCAGCTTATGCATGAGTGAGCACTTACCAGGCTACCTACCTCCCGAGTCCACTTCCCCCTCTTTACTTCAGGTATGCAACTTCAAAACCAAACCAAACCTCAGGTGAGTTAGCCAAGGAAGGGAGAGAACCACAGCAAAGAAGCCCAAGTGTCAACTGTTATCCCAAGGGTGGTTGTTGCTGTGGGGTGCTGAGGTGACTATGCTGAAGGTGACCTCTGACCCAGAAGGAAACTAACACATGCTAGCAATATGAGCAGCAACATTGATAATGTATTTGTCATTCCATTTAAACGCATGGGAACTCCGTCACAGAAGATGTGCAAAAATCTAGATGCATGCTTTGGGGGCAACTTACATAACTCCTCAAGCCTCAGTTTACTCACTTGTAAAACAGGCTTTAGAACATTGTTCTATTGTCCTCAGGCCTCTTATTGGGAAAAATAAATAAGATATATGAAAACTGTGTCTGAAATATGATAATCCCCCAATAGCTATTTATTACCATAATCATCATTGTGATTAGTAATGATGACATATGTGTTTGAAATCACCTGGGACTGTCTCTGGCTCACAAGAGAAGTTCAATCAACATTTGTCAAACACAAATCTGAACACTATGTAGAATATGACGTTTTTAGAGGACACAAAAAGAACAGAGAAAAGGAAACATCACCTGCATCAAGGGGAGATAAAACACATCCCAAAAAAAGGAGCATGGGAAAAATTACAAAGCCAAAAAGCAGGTAAAAAACAGAGTGCTGGTTAATTATAGCTGAGCTAACAGTGCTCAGATGAGGAGCAGGAAGAGTAGGTGGAGACAAATAGCGAAGTTTGTAGAAGACCAGGTGTGGGCCAGAGGAACGGAGGAGGGGGATGTAGCCTGGGGAAAGAGTCACTCTCCAGGACCAGCAAATTTTGATAATCATGCCATTGATGGACAGAGGCAGCACAGAATATCAGGGACCTGGGCTGGTTAATAAAAGTCAGAGGTCTTAGGAAAGACAGAAAAAACAACTGTTTGAAGCCACCACTACTAGGTTGCAAAGTCAACTCTGAATGTGGAAAGATCTCAGAACCTCTCTCAAATGAAGCAGGGAACCGGGCAACAGATATGAAGGCTACAAAGAATTTTCCCTGCAGCTGTGTGTGGGATGTGCTGCAGCCCAGAAGATAGAGGCAAGAAAACCCACATGATAGAATAAGACTCTCACAAAGATGCCACATTATGACAATAAGTCCTTGAGTGCCAAGTCAGGAACTAGGAAGATATGACTAGGAAGAATGTGAATTGGTAATTATGTTGAACAAATTGTGAAACAATACCATTTATAAACTTAATTCCCTTACCAGTCCTGAGCATACAGAATATGTTCTTGAAATAAAAATTACAAATAGGGAAATGCTACAAAATGTTAATCTGCATAGGGCTGGTGTATTGTTCCTGTGATAATGTGTAATACACTAACAAGGAGTAGACTACTCTGATGTCTTCACTACCTGAATCTTCTTTGTTGTTTTATGTGCATAAGGGGTTCCTACGTGAACAAACCATTAGTAAAGCATGTATATAGGCATGCTTTACTATAAATCATTAATAATCTATAAAATGTGACTTTGTGTCATTCCAAAGGTTGCTCTAAAATGTCCAGACTTGCTACATCTTCCAGATACAAAAAGCAAAACAGAGGGAATGAAAAAGCTATGCTAAAAATACAAACTTCCATGAAAATAGAGGGTGGTTTTCTTTCTTTTTTTAATGTTTTATTTATTTCTAGGAGAGAGAGAGAAAGAGAGACAGTGTGATCAGGGGAGGGTCAGAGAGAGAGGGAGTCACAGACTGAAACAGGCTCCAGGCTCAGAGCTGGCAGTCAGCACAGAGCCCGATGTGGGGCTTGAACCCACAAACCGCGAGATCATGACCTAAGCAAAAGTGGGACGCTTAACCGACTAAGCCACCCAGGTGGTTTTCAATTAGACTAGGTAACCGAGCTGTGAAGGAATTCTCCACATCTCCTAAAGCAAATCCACCCAACTCAGGCACATGAGCTGATCAATATCTCAACTTGGGAGAAGGAAACAGAAAAGTCTCGTTTTCAAAATGTAAGATTGTGATTGATTTTTTTTTTTTTTGTGCTAGGGACCCAGAGGATACAAACTGCAAAACAGCTTTCAGAAAGGGAATGCCACACACTGACTCTCTTCCTCTTGACTGTGGTGGTGTGTGAGGGAGCACGTGCTAGGAGTAGAGTTGAAAAACTCTCTCTGAGAAATAAAAAGGAAACACATCCAACAAAGCAGGTAAGATGATGATCACAATGTAGTTGGTAATGGTGTATTCCTATGAATATATAAAGTCACAGGCTCTTAGAATCCCCAACTCAGCCCTCCAGTGTACCCCAGGGCATCCAGGCCCCTCCTTCCATCTTACATGAACCAGTCTTCCAGTGTGGCAGTTGGACCTTCATTCATGCTCCCTGCATGTACTACACTGGCTCTGGACCCACACACATCAATTTGGATTGTAGTTATTCTTGGCTCCACAAAAGCTCCATGATCTTTGCCCTGTATGCATGGCATTCAGCATAGATCTGGGCACATGGTAAACCCCGGGGACTGTTGGCTGCATGGGTGACCCTGTTTAGTGTGGACTATTCCAGGACTCCACACCCATACAGACATATATGTTGACCTTCCCAGGAACTCAGGTTGGCACCTCCCACAAACTGAATGTGCTTGGATTCAATTTTACACTTCTAATCAGGCATGAAATCACTATATGGAAATCTGTGGCATGGTGATTCAAGCAATTGTCAATAATTATTAAAACTGTTAATATATGAATTTCATTCACACTTTAATGTGCTCAGTTTTGCAACACTGGTGTGTAAGAGCTAAGCCTTAAAATACTCTGCCTTGAATGACTGACAAGATTAGATAATGAATATTTGTTATCGTTCAAATGCAGTTTGTTTTAAATTGCCTCAAGGAGTGAACACATTGATTCCCACACTGTGAATTGTTACTCCATGCTGGCAGCTATTTCTGTCACAAATATGTCATAACTGTCTGGACACAATTATTCTCAGGAAGGCTACCCCGATTACTAATGTTACCAACAGTTTCAAGAAATCAGGACAGTGAGATGAAAAGAGAAAGGGTTAAAGCAAAAACCAACCCAACAGCTGATTCCATTACCAAAACTGACAATGCCCAAACCTCATCAGAATCTGTATTATTTGTCCTGCCATTGGCCATTACTTGCCTCCTGGCTGTCAGATTGTCACTTCACTCATACAACTCAGTATAATTTCGGGTCTGTAATAAGCGTGATACAGACACAAGTCATTGTGGTTTAGGACACCACACCTGGACCATGACAAGCAGGCTTTTATTTCAGAGCACGGAGGGACCCAGAGAGAAATATTTGTAAAAACTGGTAAGTGTCCAATCTCCTGCCCCTTCTCTCTTCAAAAGGTATCAGGTTTTACTTAAAGCACAAATATTTTTCTTAAGAATACTGAGAGTACTCTGATTCATAAATTTTTACATTATTTCTTTTTAAACTTTCTTTACACACATACAGACAGCTAAGTACACAGGCCTGGAGAATTTCCCAGTTACTTCAAAAGAAAGAAAGATCCCTCAAATCAAATTTGAAATAGAAGAAGTTGGAGGAAAAGATGGGGAAGACAGATAAAGCCTAAGGACTGCAACATGGAAACTATTAATTTAGTGACTCAAGTCATGGTGATATTTCAAAGACTCTATTTGCTTTCCTTTATCAAAAAGTGCTCAAAAATTTCAATTTCATAAAGTCAAATAAAGTACTCAAAAGTGGGATTCAAACTATATCCCACCAGGAAGAAAAAAAAAAAACAATATTTCAAATGTGAGCAAACACTTCATTTTGCAAAGATTGCCTTCTCCTTCCATCGACCAAGAGGTCTCCCCAGCTGTTCTGAGGCTTTTAAAAATTGGATGCCGTCATTCAGAATTCCTCAAGAACTGCTGGGATTCAGCAGGTTGGGCCAGAACAGCTCATTCCCCTGAAATGGGTGCAAGAGCCCATGTTCCAAATGCCCACAACACTCCCTGCCAGGGTGTCAGCACTCTGATTATTCAAGACTCTGGTGAGTCAGCTGAGACACCAGAAAGAGCCAGAATGAGTAGATTTCTTCTGTGCCCTCTGTTTTCATGGAAGTTTTTGTAGAAATATCTTAGAATGCCATAGGAAGGTCTGCATCCATAGCAATGGCTCAATTAGTGCTTGCTAACATAACCACAGTTATCTTTCCAACTATACCTCCACTCCAAGCTCAGTGCTCCACCTGTGCAACATTACTAGGAAGACTTCTACATTCTTTAAATTGGAACACAATCTTTCCTTTTAAATGAGTCCCCTGTGCTAATCCCATGCAATGAATCTTCCACAACATACATCATCTAATTTAACTTTCCCTTTGCTTAGTTTGCTCCATCTAGGAATGGAGCCCTCAATAGGAGTGAATCATTAGAATAACATGGCAGATTTTTAACCAGGCTAAAGTTCCAGCCCAGAGACTTTACTCAATTGAGTTGGGTGAGGAGATATTGGGGCTATTGGGATCAGCTTTAAGCCAGTTTGTGGAAATACAGAACCAGCCAACAAAATGAAGACTTAAGAGCTTCTTCACTGAAATCTCTGGGTCACTATTTGGATTACTTGTTTATGAGACAGACTAAATCACTTAACAAACACTGAGGCCTTCTGGTTGGATATCTTTCTGGGCCACTTAAAGTCTTCGTGAAAATAGCACTCAGGTAATAAACAACGTTCAGGAAAATAAACCACGTGATGAGTTGTGAAAATTAAAACTAGTTTCTCACCTTCACTTTTTATATGCGACTTGGTTGAAGGAAAAAATTCTAAGGCAATTTATTCACTGAACTTTACATTAACATTCAGCTCTCCTGTCTAACAGAATTTCAAGGTTGGCAGCATCTTTATAAATCACCTCACCAACTCTTTTGATTTTACAGATGAGGAAACTGAGACCCCAGGCAAAGGTGTTTGTTCAGAAATAGAATGGCTAACTAGAGAAAAAGTCACAGGTTTCAGAGTTTATGACTCTTTCTTTTCATTCAAATGTGATTCTCCAGATCCAAAGGGCTTGCCTTTGATCCTCTCTGCCTCTCTGTCAAAACTGCCTTACCTACCCATTGGGTTTCTCTACTCAGCTGTAATTGTTACAGCCTTTTGGCACCCACTGTTTTGCCTCAGGGACCTATCAACTTCACACTATTTTAGATTTTATCATACATTTCCCAGGAGAGTGCATTCATTTTAATAATAATACAAAAGGTGTCAACTTTAAGAGTAGTTTCCAAAATGTCATTCAGAAAGGCCTTTGTACTTTCACTGAGAACATCTCCAGTTCTCTGCCCATGATAAGCATATTAATAAAGGGAGGAAAGGGTCTTGAAGTTACACATATCAGAGAAAACTTGGAAAAATTCTACTCATTTTGCAGATGAAATTTGTCAAAGAAATATTAGCATCTTCACAAGGTCACAATATAAAATTTATGTGTGCTTTGGAACAGGTTGATAACACATCATTTACCTTTTGCTATGATAAAATAACTTAATTATTTTCAATGTTGTATTCTGCTTTACTGTTGACATTCTAACTCTACATCCTGATAAGTATGTACTATCTCAGTATATAATCCACCCCTCCCCTCAGAGTTGCTGTTCTCATACTAAGAAATCCCACGTTTTGTCATTCATCAGCTATAATTTTTCAAAGAATAAATTACTCCAGCTTAATTTAAGCAAATAACTATCTCTGTACATATGAAGATTGTATGTGCCTGTGCATGCAGACAAAAAGCTGAATACACAGCAGTGGGAACTGGAGGTAGGCAAATGTATGTACACATCTGGCCTCCAACCACTGTCTTTGTTCCCGTAAATTCTGGGGAATGAAGATATCATTGCCCACGATATCTTTCTCTGCCCACCCACTGCCCAGAATTCCTAAAGCTCCACTGATTATTTGCAAAGAAAAACAAAATTGATTAAATGGCTGATATCAAACAACTGTACTGGTATTCCCTAAATTTCTTTTCAATAAGAAAGAATGCCATAAACAAAATTGTTAGCCACAAGGAATGAGCAAATTCCTTGTCAGGCATCTCACAATCTAGGGACATCCCCTTTTTTCACATTTCATCTACTACCACAGTTCCCATGTTCATGACTCTGCTCTCTTAGCTACTTCCCAACAAACGAAACTTTTCATGTTTTTCTTTGTTGGAAATGTACTGAGAATTCCCTTCTCCAGGTAACATCCTGCCTATATTCCTGAAATGTCACTTGCTCTGCAACACTTTGTCTTCTCCTCCATGCAAAATGCATCTACTAGTATCAATGGCTCCTCCCCACTTGGGCTATCCCAGCATATGGAGCACATAGCACAATGTGCTGAAGTTGGCCATGACCTGGCAAAATGCAAGTGATAGAGTGTAATCTCTTTGAAGACAGCTACCATTCCTTATTTGTCAGTGTCCCTTAAAATGCCTCATGCTGTGTCTGGGACAAATATACACCAGATATCTGTAGAATGAATTAGTTCTTTCCTTAGTTCTTAGGAAAATTTGCCTTATTTCCTGGAGCACACAAAAACCAGTCTGGATTCTTACAGGCTTGTGTAGGGTTTCAACTGATTATATCTGTACCTGGGAAAGCTATAGGTGGCTGTAACATAAGGCATTTTTCTAGGCACTATGCAACATGCTCAGATAAGTTCATGCTTCCAAATGAAAATGAGCTACCTCATAGCAAGCAACTGATAATGCTATTATGATAACATAATAACACATGAATGATTTCTAATTTATTTTTCTTTAATTCTTCTTTATTTTTTATGTTTTTATTTATTTCTGAGAGAGAGAGAGAGAGTGTGAGCAGGGGAGGTTCAGAGAGAGAGGAAGACACAGAATCTGAAACTGGCTCCAGGCTCTAAGCTGGCTGTCAGGACAGAGTCCGACGCATGGCTCGAACCCACAAACCGCAAGATCATGACCTGAGTCGAAGTCGGATGCTTAACCGACTGAGCCACCCAGGCGCCCCTATTTTTCTTTAATTCTTTAGTTTGAAATAATTTTAAATTTATAAAATCATTGTAAAACTAGCACAAAAATTTCCCATATACCACCTGCCAAGCTTCCTCAATGATAACATCACACAAAACTTCAGTAAAATAATCAAAATCAGGAAATCAACAATGGTACTGTTATTAAGTAATTAACAGACCTTATTCAAATTATATCTATGTTTTCACTAACATGCCTTTCTGGACCATGATCCAAACCAGGATCACACATTGCATGTAATTGTCACAACCCCTTACTCTTCTTGGATCTTGAATCCTTCCTCAATGTTTCTTTGCCTTTCATGGTTTTGACAGCCTGGAGGAGTACTGGTAGGGTATCTTATAGAATGTTTGTGATTTGGACTTGTCTGATTTTTCCTCATGATTTAGGTTATATGTTTCAGGGAAGAATATCACTGAAGCAATGTTGTGTTCTTCTCAGTGTATCACATCGGGAAGCATGGGATATATTTTTTGTGCCACTGTTGGCAAGATTTTGTCAGCAGCAACTTTCATTACTTGGTTAAACTGGAGTTTGCTGAGTTTCTGCACTGTCAGTTCACTATCATTTCCTTTTATAATTAATAAGTATCTTGTGGAGAGAGACTTTGAGACTGTGTAAATGTTTCGTATCTCATCAAAATTTCACCCACTAAATTTAGCATACACTGGTCATTCTTGCCTGAAATAACTACTGCTACGATGCCTACCAAAGTTTTCTTAGTTTCCTGTCCCTTATAGTAAGGATGTCCTTTCTCCCTTGTTTATTTAGTTATTTATATATTTATTTACTAAATTTGTACCAATATGAACTCGTGGATTATTCAATGGGTTACTTTTATTTAAATTCCAGTTAGTGGGGCACCTGGGTGTCTCAGTTGGCTAAGCATCTGACTTCCGCTCAGGTCATGTTCTCCTTGGTTCACAAGTTCGAGCCCCATGTCGGGCTCTGTGCTGGCAGCTCAGAGCCTGGAGCCTGCTTCAGATTCTGTGTCTCCCTCTTTCTCTGCCTCTCCCCTGTGTGTGTTCCGAATCTTTCTCTCTCTCTCTCAAAAATAAGTAAATAAACATTAAAAAATAAATTCCAGTTAGGTAACATATAGTGTAATATTAGTTTCAGGTGTACAATTTAGTAGTGTTCAACACTTACATACAGCAATGGGTGCTCATCACAACAGGTGTACTCAATAATTGTCAATGGGTTACTTTAATTCTATAGGTTAGAGTCCATAACTGTCAATTTTTCTTGCTTGAATTGCTCCAGATTTGGCCAGTGGGAAATGCTTCAACTTGGTTTCCATGTTTATTTCAAAAGGTTCACATAATTTTTAAGCACTTTCTTTCTCTCTGATATGGGAAGATATACTAGGTTCATCTTGCACTTTCCCTGCCCAACCCTGAAATCGTTATTGCTCCAAGAAAGCCTCATTTATTTCATTGGAAAATGTTTAGAAACCAAGATCTGGAAGCTAGGTATGTTCATTGCTACTGATGTGTCACTGCTTCTCAGCCTTCTCAGTGGACAAAGCTGGGACATTCATGTCTATACACACACACAAACACACACACAACTACATTCCATACATCTATGTCCATTTCTGTGTCTCTCTATATATATGTACATCAAAAATCCATGTGCTCATACACTGCATGGTTCATTCTGTCTTTGTTCCTGTCCTTGTTTGTCTTTCCTTCCTCTGACAATGAGAAATATGGTTTTCATTACTCATAATATATTGACTTATATGCTCAAAATTATAAATATACATTGTTTCAAAAATTCTAACCCGTACACTTGTGAGAATAGAGTACAATATTTGAGTAGAATTATTGTCTTAGAGTCAATAGTCAGAATACTATTTAGTAAGTTACCTGGATTGATTCCTACTCCCCTCAAGCTTGTATCTAAATAAACATTTAAACAGGAAGGAGAGACATTCTTATAGGAAAAAATGAGAGATGCTCTGTCAAATGGCTTATCATACTGTGCATATTCAGTTATGCTAAATACTTAGGTTAGCTGTATCAATGAGACCAAGAATCCCAACACCATCAAAGCCTAATTCTTCCAGTAACATCACTGGCCAGGGGAAACAAATGGGCAAGTGGTTATCACACCACTCACTTGAGTTCCCAGCAGACTCTGTCATCTTCAGCACATGCCTTCCAGTTATTCTGAGAACTGTCTCCACCCCAGGATGTACATGAAGTCTTTATGGGCCATAGCTAGAAGACTACACATCATTTCCACTGGGACTCAAGCACAGGTCATACTTGCCTATAAGAGAGATTGAGAAATGTGGTCTACTGAATGTCTGAGGGAGAAGAGATGTGGATTTTTGTGAGTAGGTAATCACTTTGGCTACATTGACATACTGACAATGTGAGATATTCATGAAGAAAGGATAAGTTTACATTATCAAAAATTTTCAAAAAAGTTCTGATAGTACTATTCTATAAAAGCCACCATTAATTTATTTCAAATCTCATCATATATCTGTTTTAGGACTGATGTCAAACTTTCAAACACAAAGTATTCTCGTGTTTCCATTTGCATGTCATTTTCCAAAATATCTCTGATCCTTTCTAGATATATCAGCCCATACTCCACAGCTGACTTTTACTTAGACCTTAAATAGTCTAGGTTTTGTGCTAAGCAATTTAAATACATCTGGCTGTATAAGTTTGCATGCACAGCACTAAGATGTACAAGAAAAATATAGCTTCCTGTATGACATTCCTCAAGAAACCTCGACTTTTTGGGTATCAGAAAACACCCCTATCTACACAGAGTATATATGAGTAAAATAAGTCTGATTCAATAATTAACTTGTAAAATACATACTCAGATTGTTTGTTTTTAAAATCTAGTATTTCAGATCTCACCTCCCTTTGCCAGTCTTCTCCAGAATGGTTATCTTTTGGCCCAGCAGTGGGATGGAGGCAGTGAGAGGACAGTACAGATCCCTACATTTTCTGTGGTGTCAGCTGCAGGGATTGTTCTGACTTTTCTGGAGACTGCTAACTAAGCATGACTACCTCCAATCTCTAATTAGTCTTTAGGAGTGATACCTAGGCAACAAACCCTGGAGCCTCAGTCTTATAGCCCTGCCCACCACCCCTGCCCAGAGGCCTTCTCCTCTGTATTCCCCTCAATAGGACACACAGATTGGGGGAGGCCAGGGAGCACTATGGTCATATGGCCACCCAAGCATGGAGCCTCCCCTGATCCCTCTGCCTGACTTTGCCATACTTCACAGCAGGCTTTACAATCCAACTTTTAAGTCTTTTTGCATGTTTCTTATCTATTTCTTTCCCTACACTGTTACTCCAGTGGGGCAGGGACTTTATTCCCTGATGTAACCCTAGCTATGTACCTAGAACAGCGCCTGGCACGTAGAGGTACTCACTAAATATTGTAAAATGGATATTGAACACATAAATGACCTGGCTATATGAAGCAAAAGGAGAAGCCCTTCTATTGTTATAGAAGGAACACTAAGATACAGAAAAGAATTTAGAAAATGGGTGGCTTTCAAATCTATTGAATTCCTGAGAAATCTAGCAAATATCTGCTTTGACAGTTCAGGCTGAGAAAATATACTGCTCTTCTGTTGGTTATGTCTCATTTCCTGAAACCCTAACACTACTGATTTAGTAATAAGAACATCTAGAACAGCGAGATTTACAGGATGAAAACTATAGTTTCCCAAGTCCCTGTGGATAAATACAGCCGAATCTCACTGCAGGAATGAAACTGAACTGAGACTACAAAGCACCTGGCCTGAGGCCACAGAGGTGCAAAGGGCAGGGGAGGAGCTGAGCCCACTTTTTTTCTTTTTTAATATTTTTATTTATTTTTGAGAAAGAGAGAGTGTGAGCATGGGAGAGGCAGACTGAGAGGAAGACAGAGGATCTGAAGCAGGCTCTGTGCTGACAGCAGAGAGCCCAATGAGGGGCTCAAACTCACAAACAGAACTGTGAGATCATGAACTCAGTGGAAGTTGGACATTTAACTGAATGAGCCACCGAGGCACCCCTGAGCCCACTTTTATTTTACTTAAAGTCTAAAGTCTAAACAGGACACTCAAGGCCATTTTTCATCTTTTACATTTTAAGACCCTCCCCCTTTTTTTCAGTTTTTTTTTTTCTGGGTTTTGTGCATGTATTTATGAATGAATTATTGAGAAGTTGTATGATACAGAAGGTAAGAACAAAAATTCAGAGCCAGATGTCTGAACTTAAATTCTCCATCTATTCTTTTTTTAGAGTTTTTAAAAATGTTTTTTTTTAATTTATTTCTGAGGGAGAGAGAGACAGAGTAAGCAGGAGAGGGTCAGAGAAAGAGGGAGACACAGAATCCGAAGCAGGCTTCAGGCTCCAACCTAGCTGTCAGCACAGAGCCCAACGCAGGGCTCGAACCCACGAACCGTAAGCCGAAGTCAGACACTCAACTGACTGAGCCATCCAGGTGCCCCAAATCCTCCATCTATTCTTTTCTGGCTATACCATATGACACAAGTTACCCAGATTGGGCCTCAGCTTCCTCATTAATTAAGAAAAGAGTTGATAATAAAATGCTTTTTTCGTAGGACCATTGTAAGCAAAGAATGAACTCACACATACACAGCAGTTACAAAAGCAGCTTGAAAATAACTCCTATCAAACAATCATGAATAAAATTTAGGTTCAACATTTAGCCTCATTCGTGTGATCTTTGTAAATATTACTGCAAAGTTACTTTTATGTTCAGCAACACTAAAATGAAAGATATAATCTCTCTTTTTAAATCTTTTCGATAAATCAATGATACTATTTTCATCCAATAGTTATGTTGTAATCAACACTGATTTCACAGTTCTACTTGTTTTAAAAAAGGAAGTACTTGTAGGACATACATGACCTATTTAATAAAATAGTGAAAGAAATCACCAAACAGCAAAATAAAAAGAAACAGCAAGAAAACAAACCAGTAGACACACACAAATAAGCACTGCTTGTTACAGCAAAATTTTCTTTTCAACTCAAGTTTGCAAAAAACTTCTTTCTACTAGTGAGAGAATGATTTTTCATTGTACCCAAATCTTACAGGAATAATATCCCTGTTGCATTCTCAAGTTGAATAAAAAACCTTTTCAGCCTTGCTGGCTCTCTGGGCTTCACTTTGGAATTTAGACAGAGGATTTCAATCTCATTAGTTCCTTCTGGGGACACACATGGGAAGCAGGGTAGATAGAAACCCACACTTGTATGCAAAGGGCTTGCGGGCCAACGCAGAGGCTTTTTTTGCACCCTCTTATGAAACTCAACTAAAACAGAAGAACTGAGCTTGTAGCATAATGTCCTTTTTCTTCC
Organism: Hyaena hyaena; assembly: GCF_003009895.1. Classification (NCBI taxonomy): domain Eukaryota; kingdom Metazoa; phylum Chordata; class Mammalia; order Carnivora; family Hyaenidae; genus Hyaena; species Hyaena hyaena. Next base: position 45,613 of record NW_024082245.1, on the reverse strand, counting down.
CATATTTGTATTCCTGACACTCTGCATTTCTATTTCTGCACAGACTATGACGATGACAATAATACCAGTTGGAAAGAGTTAATCCAAAATTCAGTAAACAGAGAGAGACAAGTGGGAGAGACGTCAACAAGAAAAAAGAGACCTTGCATACCACTTAGCACTGTTCTGAAAAAGATTACAATAGGGGCGCCAGGGTGGCTCAATCTTTTAAGCATCTGACTCTTGATTTTGGCTCAGGTCATTATTTCATGGTTCCTGAGATTGAGCCTCCTAGTGGGCTCCTTGCCGAGTGCTAACAGTGGGGAGCCTGCTTAGGGATTATTTCTGTCTTACTGTCTGTCCCTCCCTCCTCAAAACAAACAAACAAATAGATTTCTTAAAAAATGATTAAAATAGTCTCTGCCTCCTGCATAAAGACCATATGGCTGAAATGGGTAATAAATGATATTTATATATTGATTATGTTCATTTCCTAGGGAACAAGGTTAACAGTATTTTATAGATAAATAAATGTAATTACTCATTACTTCTATCATATTTGGAGACCCTTAATAAATAGAAGCTACTTCTATAAGCCAGTATCTAGTGGAATAGTACAATTATTTTTCCATCAGTATGAAGAAGAAAAGAAATACGCTATTTGGTAGCATGATAAAATTATATGGTATAACCTATGCTTTGTTTTAAGCTGAACTGTAAAGAATTTTCTTTACCAACAGTTTATAGGAAAAGAAATAATAAAACATGACAGAAACTGTTGTCTTGAAGACTACTGATTCTGAAATTGTTAGCTAAATGTTCCTATTAGACATCTTCCATCCAGAACTTGATGAAAACATGTTGGCAACATCAGTCTGTGGGCCAAACCTCTACATGGGGGTGCCTTGGCCATCAGGGAAAGCCAATGTCCCCATGTAAAGGGCCACATTTGAGTTCTAAGGGGGAGTTGAGACACTCCAGGGTTCTGGATCAAAAGCATAAAGCAGTTTTGTGACCTAAAGCAAAGTAATTAATTAGTTAGTATGTGTTTCTATTTCAACTTCACACAATGGGGGTTTTTGTGAGGATTAGCAGGTCCCAAGTGCTCAGTGTATACTGGTTGAAGGAATGGATAACTAAATGACAACAGGCCTTGACCCAGAGAAGGGAATAGCCTGAAGACACTGCATGCATACCCTTAAATAAACAAACACTATCACCAGTGTTTTCCAGGTTAGGTCTGGAAAGAGTACATTTTCCATTAAAAAGGACAGCTGGCAAAATGCCACCTTTTCCCTCTGGGCTTGACCTTCTTGATTTTCCCACTTAGCCTCTTGTATCACTGCCAGGTCTCCAGGGGCCACCAATGCCCTCTAATGCGCTGTCTCATTCCCAGACAAGGAGGGAAACTCTCTACATTCATTCCTGTTAACACAGCTGAGGTCACCAGTGCTTGCTTCCTTCTTGGTTTGTGAAATATTTGACTATAAAAGTACTCTGTATATGTGTGATTTCTGTTCTGTGCATCAAAAGGCTGAAACCTCCAATACACTGACAACTTGATAGCTCAGGGGGGAAAGAACTCACTATGCAAAATAGGATTGGATAAAGAAAATAGGAGTATGGAAAAATCAATCATTTCTCTGTTCTGAAATAAAGATAAATTTTACTTCTTTAGCTAGGTAAAATGTAAAAATTTTCATCAAGATAGAAATTGAAAACATAGATGAATTTTGCAGGCCAGTGGGAAGAGATTCATCTGATCAGTTTTCACAGACCTGTTAGTGCCAATATTTTGATTTGTTAAATATTTTATGCCATTTATTGCATATAACTTATTTAACATTATATGAACATTCTCCCATCAAAAAATAGTTTCAAAAGCAGTTTTATTGCTATGTAATATTCTACCATTTCAATTTGCACCATCATTTATTTATACCTTACTCATTGGACATTTAATATATGCATTTTTTGATATTAAAACTAGAATGTGGCATAAGTCTTTGTCTAAGTTTATGAGTATTTCTTTGGTATGGATTGCTGGAAGAGAAATCACTAGACAAAGATATAAACTTTTTTAGGGTCTTATACTTATTGGCAAACTGTATAGATTTGTCATTGTACCATTTGTGTCTGAGAGGGTCTTTGTCTATGCTCCCTTATCCTCAGTGATAATTATAATTTCTTTTTAGGCTTGAAAATTTTAAAATAATTTCAATAAATAATATAAAATATTGGCAGAGAAGGAGCACCACGTTTGCAGTGAACACCCATGTCCACTGAGTTTATAGAGAATATTGACTCTTTAACAGAGACTGTTGCCTGTTAAAACCCCTCATATTATCTTCACTCCATGGCACCTTCCATACTCTGCTCCCATCCCTACCTTGGAATTCTTTCCCAGATAACATGCATCTGCATGGAAGCAATCAAAAGAGAGGCTGAGGTTCACTCTCTGGGAAGCCTAGTGCTTGACTGAACTCTTTCCTCATTTCCCAACTCCTTGAGTTACCACATCTTGAAGGATGGATGAGTTTACCTGTGAAAGATCAGCCATATATCTTAACAAAATTACAAAGGATTAAATGACAGAGTATGAGAGGGTGAGTTTTCATGTCTGACAGTGACAGAGAGAGGAACAAAGTGGGAAAGACCTGGGATATATTGAGAACACACAATGTTCTTTTTAAATGACATGTCTTAATTGTATTTTTTTTTTTTTAATTTTAGAGAGAACACAAGTTGGGGAGAGGGACAGAGGGGGAGAGAGAGAGAGAGAGAGAGAGAGAGAAACAGAGAGAGAGAGAGAGAGAGAGAGAAAGAAAGAGAGAGAGAGAGAATCTTAAGCAGGCTCCATGCTTAGCATGGGGAGCCCGATGTGGGGCTCAATCACAGGACTCTGGGATCATGACCTGAGCTGAAATCAAGAGTTGGATGCTCAACCCACTGAGCAACCCAGGTGACTCTTACTTAACTTAGTTTTAACAACAAACATGCAAGGTCATTATCAAAGATGGGAGCTCAAATTGGGCTTAGTGATGTGACAAAGTGGACCCAGGTGGCCCAGGTCCTCAGTTGCCCTGCGCTGGTTGCTTTGTCCAATTTTATGCAGCTGACACTAGGACTTGGGGCACTTTCATCCAGCGTGGGCCACTCTCACCCAGTCACGCTCAACTCCACCTGGGCCATCATTTTGGTCAATGTTACACTCAATAAGAACAATGCTTATAGCCCATGATGATCTGCTTTCAAATGACAAAGACCCTTGACCAGATAAATACCATTCTGTGCATGATATTACATCCTGTTTATTGTGTCAGAAGTGACAATGAGACAGAAAAGTTAAAAGAAAATCAAGACAGCTTTATCCTTATTGACAGAAATTACTTGTTTACCATATTTGGTGGGTCCAATATTGTTGCTGGGAAATCAGTAGGTGTTGAAGAAATAGTTGAGTAATTAATGCATCAGTTCATTCTTCTATACCAACTAGATGGTCAGAATGCAATGAGAGGCCAAGACAGCAAGAAGGATAGAGTATGTCTTTTCTTCCTGACTAGGTATTTCTCAGTAATAAATGCTTGATAAGTTCAGACCATTAATTTGGAAAAGTGGAATATGGGGATATTTTAAGAAAAGATGAAGAGGAAAGTATCAAGTAAGAGTGGGAAAATGGAGTTACATTCTTTATCTCTAGAAATAAAAGGGAATGCATGCAAGAACTATCCCCCAGTTCTTATATCTATCTGAATATAGACCTTGCTGCCTCCTGCTTTGACACCTATACAGGCTGCTCACTTGTATCTGTCTCCAGGACTCCCCTGCTTTTAACTGCCTCACCAAAAAAGTAATCTGCCTACAAATCAGTTTTGGTGTCTGCACTCCCTCACTCAAACAATATTCAGGAGCTTCCCAACTGGTCAAGACTCCTGTCATGGTGCATTCTTCATCTTCGAGGGTCCCACGCCCTGGGCTCAGGTTGACAGGCAAGGCTAGGCCTCAGCTCTCCATTAATAGGGAGCCTAGTAGACGACATGCTCCAGTGAGCCAAAACTGGTATGAACCAGGAAAGTGCAGTTGCAGTGTAGGCAGGGCTCAGTGGCCCATCAAGATAGAAGCCATCATTTCGCCCTGGCTGAGTCAGGAAGTGAGCTGCCATGAATGGGGAAAGCACTTTAGCTCTTAAGGAACAAAACCATCTGCAGGCAGGTTATAGGGGCAGTACAATGGGACCTGAGGACTGGGCCATGTTCCTGGCAGGAGAAACATCTGATGTAAGGCTGAAGGAACCCCCTGCATCTGATATCCTCTCACTAGGTCATCTCTCCTCTGCAGCATCTAGGTTAGGCCTCCAGTTCTGTGTATCCTGCTCAGACAATCTTGCTGCTGCCAGTGCTGCTCCCTACAAAGACTTTCCTTTTCCCATGATTGGGCTCTGCACTTCTTTTTTTTTTAAATATTTTTTATTTATTTCTAGGAGAGAGAGAGAGAGACAGCATGAGCAGGGGAGAGTCAGAGAGAGAGGGAGACATAGACTCTGAAATAGGCTCCAGGCTCTGAGCTGGCAGTCAGCACAGAGCCCGACGCGGGGCTCGAACCCATGAACCGCGAGATCATGACCCAAGCGAAAGTCGGACGCCTAACCGACTAAGCCACCCAGGCGCCCCATGGGCTCTGCACTTCTGAACTTTCACAAGATATTACCTAATCTGTGCCATGAAACATCTTTGTTCTATATTAGATTATATGAGACACACCCAATTTGATGGCAGTTGTAGGTGGACCCACTTTTCCAAGGGCAGCCATGGCTCACTCCTGTTTGTCCCAGAATGGTTACCAATAATGCTCTTTCACTTTCAAAGTCTCCCAGTGGACTGAAAAGCTATAAAGAATCTTCCCAGATTCCCCAACACATATATGTGCATTCTTGGAGGTGCTTGGAGGGTACAGTAGGAGGTGCAAACAGCCAAGGAATAGGGCAGAGACTCTGAGTCTGACTCCCAGCTGGCTGGAGCAATAGAATACTCCTAGAATACTCCTAGCTCTGTTTCTTCACCTGTAAAATGGCATGATGACAAAGGTACTTACCCACAGGGCTAAGGGAGGGGTCTGTGTGTGTGTGTGTGCACTGATACTTTATACAAGTACCTGGCACAAAGCAACCACTGAATAGTCTTCATCTCTTGCTACCTCTTATATTTATCTTTTTTTTTTTCTTTTCAGTTCTAAGCTTAGGGTTAGAATGGAAGATGTTTAAGCCATGAGTGAATTTAACTGAATTCCCTGTAACACAATGAATACTTGCTTTTGGTGATTTCCACGAATCCTTAACAGAAAAGGAAGGAGAATTAATATTGCAGCTGTTCCACTGGGTATGAGTGCTAATGCCAAATACAGAGACATGAGACCCACCAAAGTCTGCTATCCAGTACTTATAATCTCCATTTAAAAAAAAAAATTCATTTTAGCTGTGAAATTAAAAAAAATATATAAAATGAAAGTACCTTGTAATCCCATTTCCTTCACACCCTTCAGAAGAGTTAAATAAAACACATTGTGTAACTGGAGAATATCCTTTCTGGCCATGTCTAATGTATACACATTTTTGTCCAAATTTATGTTCATACCATGCATACTATTTTGCGAATATTTATGGACCACAACATGTAGATATGTACAGTAAATTTTATTTTTTAAAAAATTTAAACAATGTTTTTATTTATTTTTGAGAGAGAGAAAAAGAGAGAGACAGCGTGAACAGGGGAGGGTCAGAGAGAGAGGGAGACACAGAATCCGAAGACAGGCTCCAAGCACTGAGCTAGCCATCAGCACAGAGTCTAATGCAGGGCTCAAACCCATGAACCGTGAGATCATGACCTGAGCTGAAGCTGGATGCTTAACCGACTGAGCCACCCAAGCACCCCTGTACAGTAAATTTTTTGAAGGGTTTCACTGCATGCTATTGTCTGAAAATATCCACTCTTATTTAGCAAACCTCCCCTAGTATGGACATTTACTGTAGCTACTTACCAGTTTCTCACTGTCTTAAACAATGATGCAATTATCTTTATAACAATTATGCAAATGTTTCCAAAGGAAAATTCTCATGATACAACTTCTCAGTTAAAAGCATGCAATTTTTAAAATGCACTGTATGGTGCCAAATGGCCCTTATCTATTGTATCCTCGTGCACTCTTATAAGCCATGTTTCAGAAACACAGTTCCCTATGGCCTTATTAATGCTAGATAAATAATTATTTGTCCTTATTGTCTTACTAGTGTTTCTCTAAGCACGTTATACATACTGGTGTCTCTCCATTACCACTATTAACATTCAAGCTTCTTCTATAGCTTATCTGTTGGACCGCTTACCAGGACAAGCGCTCTGATGTTTTTAGGTCTAGGAGTCCTTTTACTACAATGGGCATTTAACTTCTGTTGTGGTATAGTCTATATTTCACCCAACCTTTAATTTTAACTCTGTTTTCTTCTTGGTGTCTTGCAAGAAAAAGGAAGAAAGAGAAAGGAAGGAAGGAAGGAAGGGAGGGAGGAAGGAAGGAAGAGAGAGGGAACACAACATTACCTAGACTTTTAACTTCATCCAAGATGTCATCCAAATATTCTCCTATATTTTCTCCTAGTTCTTCTTAAAATGTGTAAGCCTTGGCTCCATCAGGAAAATATTTTACACTCAGCATAAGGTAGAAAACCAAGTAGCTAATGTTTTCACCCAAAACCTTAAATAGATTATCCTTTTGTCCCTGGTTTGAAACACCATTTTTGTTAACTGCCTAAACTCCCATATATGAATGTGTCTGCTACTGGACTTTTTCTTCTCTTCCACTGATTCACTATATCATCTTTGCTGCAATTATAAGCTCTCATTTTATGCTGCTTTTTAACTATCTAATAAGAAAAGTTCTCATAATAAATCTTTTTCTCCCAGACAATTATTATTATTCTTATCCATTTATTCCGCCATATGAACTTTATCAATTTATCAAGTTCTTGCCAAACATTTATATTGTAACTGAGATTTTATTTTAACTACATATTAATTTAAGAATGATTAACATCTTTTGGGGATGAGCACTGAGTGTTATGTAGAAACTAATTTGACAATAAACTATTTGTAAAAAAAAAAAAAAAGAATGATTAACATCTATGATATATTAAGTCTTTTCATCCTGTCATTACATTGTCATTAGACTTTATTTTCCTAATGAAAATGGTATACATGAAATGGATGATATCCTTTGCTTTGGCCTCCTATCTCCACACCTCCCACAACCCCTATCCCAAGGTTCTGTACCCTAAAAGGGATTCACTTCTATAGTAGAAAGATTTCAGGCTGGTGTTGAATCCTTGCTTTATGCAAGCTATGTGACTTGGAGAAATTAACTCTTTCAGTTTCTGTCTGTGGCAGATAGCTATTAATGTTTAACTGTATAACCTTTTTACCTGCTGTAATTGTAGATGCTTGATTATTAGTATGTATTATTATAAACATTTTCTGATTCAGAATGATACCAGTGTATAACTAGGAGTTCCCATGAGATTTTTTAAAAAGTTTATTTATTTTGAGAGAGAGCGCGTGCAGAAGCGAGGGAGGGGCAGAGAGAAAGAGAGACAGAATCCCAAGTAGGCTCCACAACATCAGCACAGAGCCCAGTGCTAGACTCAAACTCAGGAAACTGTGACATCATGACCTGAGCTGAGATCAGGAGTCCATCCATTTGGTACAGATCAAGGCTAGCAGATCAAGGCTAGCAGATCAAGGCTAGCAGTCCAGTAATTGCAATTGATACTAGAATCAAGCATGAAAATTCTTAGTCCACTTAGAAAATCAGATAGGCTATATGGACCTTTAATTACTTTTGTAACTCCTACTTCTTTTGATTTTGTAATTTTTTAAAAATTTAAACTATGCTTCCTTCCTGGAATAAATATAGTTACCAGATACAGTGGAAATTTATATTCTCAAGAAAATAGTCATTGATCATATGTTTACATATGTATATTATATATATTCAGAATTCTTAACTTTTAATTTTGAAATAATTATCAATTAATGGAAAATTGTAAAAAAAAGTGTTTGAGGAGATTCCAGTATACTTCACCCAGTTTCCCCCAATGGTAACATCTGGCATAACTATAATTCAATATGAAAATCAGAAAGGTAACATTAATAAAATTCTCAGACGTCATTCAGATTTCACCAGGCTCACATGCACTCATGTGTGTGTGTGTGTGTGTGTGTGTGTGTGTGTGTGTGTGTGTGTGTGTATGCATGGGCACATAGATATTGGATGGGTGGGTGGGGGCATGGTGGTTAACATTCTATGCAATTTTACTACTTATGTGACTCAGGTAACCACAGTCAAGATACAGATGTGTTCTACCATCACAAGCTTCCCTCTACTCCCTGTTTATAACCACACTTAATTACCATTATTTCTCCTTCCATCTCCAACTACTAGCAACCACACATATGTCCTTTCTCTTTAATTTCGTTTTGAACTTGTTATGTAAATGAAACTATACAGTGTGTAACCTTTTGAGATTAGTTTTTTTTTCAAAAGCACAGTTTCATGAGATCCATTAAAATTGTTGAATGTATCAATAATTCATTCCCTTTTATTGATGTGTAGTATTCTATGGTATGGATGTACCAGAATTCCCTTAACCATTCACCCACTGCAGTACATTTGGTTTTTAGTTTTTGACTATTAAAAATAAGTATAAATATTTGTTTACAGGTTTTTGTGTAACCATTCCTCCGAGACCATTTCCATTTTCATTCCTCTGAGACCAAACCAAAGAGTACAATTTCTGGGATGTAACTGAATATATTTTTTAAATGTTTATTTATTTATTTTGAGAGAGACAGATTGAGAGTGAGCAGTGGAGGGGCAGAGAGAGAGGGAGACAGAAATTTCTGAAGCACGCTCTGCACTGTCAGCATGCAGCCCAATGTAGGGCTTAAACTCATCAACCATGAGAGCATACCCTGAGCTGAAATCCAAGAGCCGGATGCTTAATTGACTGAGCCACCCAGGTGCCTCTGTAAATGCATATTTACTTTTATAATAAACTGTCAATGTATTTTCCAGAGTGTATGTACCATTTTATAATTCACATGAAGTGTATTAGTGTATCTAATTTCTCCATCCCTTTGGCTAGTATTGGATGTTGTTACAATTCTTTTATTATAGCTATCTTGATAGGTGTTTAGACTTTGAACATATTTTTATGTGCTTATTTTCCATCTATATATACCTTTTGATGAAATGCCTCCCCATATCTTTTGCCACTTTTCTACTTAGGTTGTTCATTTTGTTAATGCTAAATTTCGGGGATTCTTTATTCTAAATCCAATTCCTTTATCAAACATATGATTTGCAGATATTTTCTCTGACTATATATATTGTCTTTTCATCTTCCCAGGGTCTTCATGGAGAAAATATTTTAATATTGGTGAAGTCCTATATATCAAAATTTTCTTTTATGAACCATGCTTTTGTTTTAAGTCTAAGAGCTCTTCCCTTAATGCCAGGCCTGAGGGATGTTATCCTATGTTTTCTTACGAAGTTTTACACATTACATGAAAGTCCATATTGTGTGAATTTTTTAATAAGTCTGAAGTTTAAGTCAAAGTAAATTTGTTCTGCTGAAAATGTTGTGTTTCTTCCAATGAATTGCTTTTGAACCTTTGTTTAAAATCAGTTGGGCATATTTGTATGGGTCTGTTTCCCGATTCACTATTCTATTCTACTCTTTTCTATGTCCATCCCTCTGCCAATACCCCAACTGATTTGATTACTGGAGTAATATAGTAAATGTAAACAGTAGAGAGTGTTCTCTCACTGTTTTCTTCTTTTTGAAGTTTATTTTAGCTCTTCTTGCCCCTTGCCTTTTCATATATGGTTTAGAACAAGTCTGTCTATGTCTGCAAAAAATCTTGCTGGCATTTTGATAGAAATTGCATATAGCCTATATACCAGTTTGAATCAATGTCTTGCTATAGTGAGTCTTCCAATTCATAAAACAAGTAGTTCTCACCATTTATTTAAGGTCTTTTATTATTTCTTTCATCAGCATTTTGCAATTTTTAGCATAAAGTTTCTATATCTGTTTTATTAAGTTTATATTTGGAATGCCTGGGTGGTTCAGTTGAGCATTGGACTTCATTTCAGGTCATGACTTTGCCATTCATGAGTTTGAGCCCCGGACTGGTCTCTCTGCTGAAAGCTCACAGCCTGGAGCCTGCTTCGGAGTCTGTGTATCCCTCTCTCTGCCCCTTTTCTGCTCATGCTCTGTCTCTCTTTCTCTCTCAAAAGTGAGTAAACATTAAAAAAAATTAAGTTTATATCTAAGTACTTCATTTTTAAAAGTAATTATGAATGTTATGTTTTTATTTTCCCTCAGTTTCCACATGCTTGTTATTATATATAGATATGTGATTGATTTTTGTATTGATCTCATATCTTGCAACCTCACTGAATTTAGTTTTAGGACTTTTTGTTTAGATTCCTTGGGATTTTCGACATAGATGATGGTGTCATCTGGTAAGAGAGGGAGAGAGATTTTTATTTCTTTCTTTCCAATCTGTCTGCTTTTTCATTATCTTTCTTGTTTGACTGAAGTGGCTAGACTAAGAAAGGTGAGAACAGACATCCTTGCATCATTCCTTATTTTAGGGAAAAGACATTCCGCTATTCAGCATTAAGCATAATGACAGCAATAAGATTTTTGTAGATTCTCTTTAATGGTTGAGAACATTCTCTATTGTTTGATGAGAATATTTATTAGGAATGAGTATTGTTAGGGGTGCCTGGGTGGCTCAGTCAGTTAAGCATCCTACTTTGGCTCAGGTCATGATCTCACGGTTTGTGGATTCGAGCCCCACATGGGGCTCTGTGCTGACAGCTAGCTCAGAGCCTGGGGTGTGTCTTTGGATTCTGTATCTCCCTCTCTCTCTGACCCTCCCCTGCTCATGCTCTCTCTCTCTCCCCCCCTTCTCTCTCTCTCTCTCTCTCTCTCCCTCCCTCTCTCAAAAAAAAATAAAACATTAAATTTTTTTAAAAAAGGAATGAGTATTGTACTTTTCAAATGCATTTTCTGTGCCTATTGAAATATTTCTCATATGATTTTTTCTTCCTTAACTTATTGATATAGTAGACACAGATTGACATTTGATTACTGAAACAGGTTTGGATACCTAAAATAAATAACACTTGGTAATGGTGTAGAATTGCTTTTACGCATTGCTGGATTTGATTTGTAAGTATTTTGTTCAAGATTTTTGTATGGATATTCTTGAGAGATTTTGTTATTTCTCTCTTATGTGCTGTCTGTCCTTCTCTGGGTTGATGTCAGAGCAATACTGGCTTTCAAAAATGAGTTAGGACCTGCTCTTTCCTCTTTTCCTCTCTATGGGAAATTATGTACCTCTGGTGTTCGTCCTTTTTAAATGTACTATAGAATTTTCCAGCGAAATTATGTGGCACCAAAGATTACTTATTTGGGAACTTTTAATTACAATTTCAATTTATTTAGTATTACTGGAGTATTCAGATTACTTAATTCATCCTGGATATGTTTTAGTAATTTGTGATTTTTAAGGAATTAGTAATTTTTTTCTATGTCTAAATTGTTCGTACTATTTTCTTGTCTTCCTTTAAATGAGTGCAGGATGTGTAATGGTAGATCCCATTTTATTTTTGACATTGGTGATTTGTGTCTTCTCTCTATGTATGTCTAAGGCTTGTCAACTTAATTTTTTCAGAGATCCCGTTTTTTTTTCCTCTAATTTTGTTATTTTCAATTCCATCCATTTCTGCTCTTTATAATGTCTTTATATCTCCTTGATTTGGGTTTAATGTTCCTTTTCTTGTTTATAAGGACTTAGATTTGAAAGGTCACCTTTCTTTGAATGTAAGCATTTGGTATTATAACTTTCCTTCTCAGCACTGTTTTAAAAGTATCCCACAAATTTTGATACACTACATTTTCATTTTCACACAGCATTATGTATGTTTTCATTTCTTTTGAGACATCTATTTTGGTTCATGGATTACTTAAAAGTCTAATTTTTAATTTCCAATTATTTGGAGATTTTCTTGTTGTCTTTTTGCATTGATTTCTAGTTTGGTTACCCTGTAATTAGGAAACATAAACTGTATGATGTGAATTCTTTTGTATACCCCTGTATACAATTAGGAATTAGGAAACATAAACTGTATGATGTGAATTATTTTGTGTACCCCTATTTTTGGAAGTGAATTCTTTTAAATATGTTGAGATTTGCCTTATGACTCAAAACATAATTTATCTTGGGGAATTCTCTGTGGGCACTTGAAAAAAATGTATATTCTGCTATTTTTGGGTGAAGTATTCCTTAAATGTCGATCAGATCTTGTTGACAAAGATGCTATTCAATATATCCTGGGAGCATGTCCACCTGTTTCTCTTGGGCAATAGGTGGGAGATTAGCTTCCTATTTGGCCCTCCTAAAACCGTGAGGGGGGGAAGGCAAATAGGTTGTTTTTTGGCTTGGCTTGTTTGTTTGTGTGTTTGTTTGTTTGTTTGTTTTGATGTTAGGTGAAAGTAGGGTAGGCATTATCAAAAAGTTTCTGTTCAGTTAGGCCATTCTTTTCCTGTGGGGGAAGGAGATGGGGCTTTTTTTAGAGTTTATTTTCTTTCTCTCTGTTTGTTGGCAGTTCTATCTAGGCTGCAGGCTTTCTGGTACACGGTCTGAGACCTATGAAAGGAAGAAAGAATACCTAGGGAATTCACCACCAAGGCATTCCTCATGTTGGCATGAGATACTTAGGCAATCCCTTTTTCTTTCAACCTTCAGAATCTTCCTTAAGTAGCTGTGTTAAGTTCAGGGAATTTTAGTTGTAAGAGGGAAGACTAAGAGAAATGTGCCTACTCCATCTTGGCTGTAATTAGAAATCTGTTTAAAGGTTTTTTAAAAACAGTTTCATTTAATTCTTCCCTTATGTTTCATGTCTTTTGATTGTATTCTTGCTTATTAGCACCACTATCAGAAAGAAGGCAGGGAAATATAAGGAGTTAGAATTCAAAATCAGTCCATTTTTCTACTCATTATCAGCTCTGGAAGAGGTTCAGTGAAGGAAGAAGTTGAAACTACTTACTAAAATGAGGTTTTCAATAATCTGTGGGTGTTAATTATCCATTCAACCCAAGCTCTCAATTAGCAGTAGTGGAACCTAAGGCTTAGACCCCATTCACTGCCTAGATACTGTCCTTCAAATGCTTTCTAGATGGAACTGCTGAGAGAATGAGTAGATACTTCCAACCCAGACTGGAAAACTGCATGACAAAATGTAATGTCAACTTTTTGTGATAAAAAATATAAATTATCCTTCTAAAAATTTCTTTTTTTTATACCAAGCAAAGGGGCTAATTGGCATGGTACCCATCCCTGCAGCATGCTCAATTAAATAAGAGACAGACTGAATATATGAAGTGAACCAAGATTAAAAAACTAAAGGATTTATATCTGATTTAAATAAGCTATTATTAATTATAAAAACAGAGTTAACTCAAAGAGCTATTTCATTGTAAATGGATCCATTAAATTAAAGAAATAATATTTCATGAAATGTTTAACTTATGAATGACAGAAAACTGCCAGAAATATGATAACCTATGAAAGTTTGTGAGGTAGGCTAGGAAAGTGAAGAGGTAAAGAGTAATGCTGTTTAGACTGGGTGAATAAGAAAAGTTTTGCTAATAAATTACTGAAACTCAGAAATATCATAAATTATAAAAATTTTCCAAAGCTAACTTATTTTCAGATTTCATTATGACAGAATCACTTTTTTCCTGTAAGTCCCCCACTTAACAGTGCAACATTTGGCTCTGTTTTTTCCTCTAAAATAGTGTGTTATAAAATGCAACTAGCATCTAGGAATAGAGGAATCTCTAGATTTTTATAATCTTTCTAGATTATGTAAGATTCATGAACTGCTAATATTAAAACTTAAGTAGTGCATTTTTATAAGATTTCTCCAAAATCTAAATGTTTGTATTTTTTATTTAAGCCAGGCTGAAAAATTTTTTGATGATACAGCTATTTATAATTCATGGGATTCCTTCCTTTCTTTCTTTAACAAAGCATATTTTACAATTCATGTTAATCAAATATTTAAAATATAATAATAACCTTTTAAATAACTGGCAACACTGGCAACAAATTCATTGTGGAAATTCAAACCAGAAATATACCGGAATGTATCCAGAATATTTGCAGATGGAAAGCTGCATTGTTCCACAGTCTTTGGTTTCCAACTCCTGGATCAGGCCCAGTGGTAAAAACAGAGCAGTGATCAGATTTCCTTCAGTTTAAAAAGAGCTCTCTAGACATAAAAGGTCATGGGATTAAGGATCTTTCACTAACCATCTCTCACTTCTTCCTCCTGATTTGGAGTTTAACGTATGGCTCTTCATTTTCATCATATCCCAATATTCTCAAAGCACCTTAGGAAAAAAACAATGGTATATCTAATTCCTCATTCAGGTGACTTGTGTTGTTGGCTCAGTATCCCAGTAAATGAAATTTGGTCAGTGCACAAATCTTGCCACCACTTCTCCAGTTTTCATATATGTCAAATTTGTTCCTTTTCTAACTAATTTCAGATTTTTATTATTGTAGGAATGAAAGCTATGCTTTTGCATCACACTCAGTAAGCCTTATCCCTAATTTTCTGATACATTATATAACATGACTTCTAATAGGTACTTGGCAAGGACGGAGGATACATATTAAAAATAGGCATTTAGCTGAGACAGCATCCCTGCCCCTCCCAAAAAACGTATTTTTCTATCCAACAGAAGCATGCTTTCAAATATTTTTTAATAGTGTTACTTAACTAGCAAACCAAGAGCTTTTGTCACACCCACTCCTTACCATCTCTTCTTTCTGATTCTCCTTTTTAATAGTGTAGTTACACAGGGTAAAGGTGATGGTTTGGGGGAGAAGAGCCTATAGCACACATCCTGCTGACTCTCACAATTTCATAATTACTTCCTCAACATTAATTGCTTGCTCTCTTTGATGAATACCTTTAATAGTTCTGTTTGCCTCACTGCACTCTGTATCAGGTTGATAGCTTCCTTGAAGAATAGGTCCTTTTCTGCTTCTGGACAACTGGACAATCAAAATATTGTCACTATTAATATCTATTTTAAAAGTCTCTGCTTATGGCTGATAGTTGGAATATATGGAAGTAAAGGGATACATTATATGGGAAAGGGAAGAAATGTACAAGGGACGCACTTGAAGCCAATAGAAAAATAACAGAAAAATAAATACATTAAAGGTATACTGCATATTAGAATGAATTGAAATTGGGTAATCACAGGGCAAGTTGGCCATATTAAGATAAAAGCTGCCCTATTAACCTAGCCTTTAGATTCTGAGTCCTCTCTCAAAACCCAATGTGTATAGTCAACACCATCACCCAGAGCTATCACTTCTTTTTTTCTTGCATTTTCCCAGGAAGAACCCTCAATCTCACCCCTTGTATGAACCAAATGGGTAAGGCTATGATATCAGCTTAGAACCTTAAAGCATCCAGATCCACTCTCTTCCTTTATTATCAACCCAATGTGCACAGACATAGCCCAAAGGCACTTTTCTCCAAATCCTGGAGCTGGTTCTTAATCCTGGCACTGTGGGTATTCCTGACAATCATCTATTTTACCACACATCCATCAGGCACTCTGGAGCCAATTAGGTGCTCCCATCTTGGAAATGGCAGGAAGAACAGAGTGACAATATTCTACAAGTGGAACCAAAATACAGGAGAATCACAATATTTCATACAGATCATGATTATAGCATTTGAGGGCTCCAAAGTGGAGTCATGGGGTAAAAAAGTGTGAATCTTCAATATATTACCAAAATTATGGGGCAAGACATGGTAAACAATTGGATATTAGAACAAAAGGGAAGGCAAAATTATCTATAAGACTGAGTGGCAAGGTAGAGAAGTACTACTCAGGAAGCCTAACCAACAACAATATTGCAGAACAATAATCCTTGACCACAACATTTATACACATACACGCACTCCTCAGCAGCCTGCAGTGAGGGAATGGGAAAGGGCTACAGGTTGATACTTGTCTCAGAAATAGTGTCCAAAAATATGTAGTCAGGGAAGGTAGTACAGTCAAGAGAAGAGCTTGGCTTATCTCTTTTATATCCAGTTGGTTCTTTTTCCCATATCAAGACTAAATGACAGAACCTAATGGAGAGGAAGATTGTTGAAAAGGTGTAGTGAATGTGAGTACAGGCAAAGCCAAGTACACATAGCAAGATGGATTTCAGACAGAAGGAAAAACATCTTTGTCTGAGTAAGACATCAGGAGCAGGAGCCCCTGCATTCTACTGGTACAGGACATTCTAGTGTGCTCTTAATCTTCTGAGGGCAACAAAATTTAAGTACAACACCGCCAGGAAAGATGTGAAGGTAGAATGAAGACCTTTTGGAGAGAGAATATTCTGGGTGATGAAGACAATGAAGATTAAATAGTAAAATTATAGGAGAGCTTGGGTGGCTCAGCCAGTTAAGCACCAGACTCTTGGTTTTGGCTCAGGTCATGATCTCACTGTCATGACATCGAACCTTGCGTCAGGCTCTGTACTGGGTCTGGGGCCTGCTTAAGATTCTCTCTCTCCCTCTGCCCCTCCCTTACATTCAAACATGCATACACACACACTCTCTCTCTCTCCTTCTATCAAACAATAAATAAAGA
Organism: Hyaena hyaena; assembly: GCF_003009895.1. Taxonomy (NCBI): domain Eukaryota; kingdom Metazoa; phylum Chordata; class Mammalia; order Carnivora; family Hyaenidae; genus Hyaena; species Hyaena hyaena. The sequence goes on along the minus strand of NW_024082245.1, from coordinate 28,839 downwards.
AAAAAAATTTTAATAAAATTATATATTGGTAGACTTTTTGTAATCAAACTATTTCCTACTAATGGGTATGCTTGCTTGTGTCACTTGAACCATTATGTTTTTGAAGGCTGGGCAAAAGCTGGGCACAACCACAAGGACTAGAGAAGCCTGAAATAGATTTTTTTGGTGTCTGTTATGAGAGGGAGAGCAAGGTGCTTAAGGAATCAAACTTAAATTTCTGACAGGGCAGAAGTTTGGGAGAAAGAGACAAGAGGATCAGCAGAAAGGGTCGTCTCAAAAGCAGAATGTCACCTTTAGTCAAAAGTGTGACTTTGATGTAAAAAAGATAAAAACAGAAGTCGGGGTAGTCAACTAATTGTGGAAATATGTGATTGTTTCTGATTGGCTTTCACTGCCATTTCTGGGCATGATGGAATCAGGGTAGTGAGGAAGAATGGTTACCCACTAATCTCATAATCAATGTGGAAAAATCCAAATTCCCTTTTCAATTAAATGGTAATGACCACTTAATATTTTTTTTCCCTCTGCATTAGTAGACCAAACTTCGGATCACATTAAATGATGTCTGGTTTTTTGCTCATTAACTCTACAGAAAATAGTCTCCTAAAGTGTTACTCAAGTAGGCCAAGTAAGCTTCACTAAACAATACCTGAGATTAATCAGGAGGTCCCTTCAAATCAGCCTCACTGTGTTCCTGAAGGCAGTGATCCACATGAGGACCCTCCCTTTAGAGGCACAGTTAGTGGTGATGCGTTCCTGATGGTTCCAGGCTTTCCTCCTTAGAGTTTCCTCATGTTTGCTTCACCAACTGTCCCACATATTCAAACACCCAAAGGATCAAGCTCAGCTCAGTTATTGACATTAAATATGAGATTCAATTCAGATTAAAATATCTTGGTAAATTCTGAAAATGTGCACTTTCAGATAAAAATGACCAATTGTGACCTCAGAATCCCTAACAGTAAATATTTTTCCCAAATGCTTAGATCTGATTTATGAGACTAATTCTAATTTTTGGTGGAAAATTTATTTGGAGGATAAGAATTAATTCTAATTCATTTAAAACAATGACCTGAGCTTGCATACTTTGTTTCTTATACATATCGGCATGCCGAAAATAAAACTAAGAGAAAGTCAATTTTAATATAAGGCCAAATTATTCATATATTTTCCTGTTCAATGAGATTATGTTGGAAAAATGGCAAAATTAAGAATAGTTTTGGAGTTTAATTCAATTTTAGTTTTAAATTCTGCTCTTTTGTAAGCTATAATTCTCTTTCCATTTGCCAACAGAAGTTTGTTCTAGAGTTATAAATATTGAATATTTTTAAGCAATTCAATGGGAGCCCAAATTGAAAGATCCTTTCTTGAAAGCTACTTGGTTACATGTATCAAACACCTTAAAAATGTTTATACTATTTGATTAAGTAATCTTACTTAATGAAATATCACCCAAGGAAATAATTCATAATCCATACAATAATTTATGCACAAGGATATTTTCACCAAACAGTAGTCTAGCAAATCAGAGCAAGTAACCTAAATATTCAACAACAGAAAATATCAAGTAAACTATATTATTCAGCCATTAACAGGAATACTATACAGCACATAAATATCTGTGAAATATATTCAATATCATGGAAGTATATATAATATAAATTACATGGAAAAGCATTATAATAAGTTACATAAAATAGTGCATACATATGTAATATGTATAAACACAACTTAAAAATACATCAAGTATATTTTTCTAAAAATTCTAAATTTTCTTAGTGGATAAATATATATTTTTAAATTTTTATAAAATAATAGTGCTGTTTTGTGAAAGTAGTAGAGCTGTAACCAAAGTTCCCAATAGATGATGCTTGTGCCTGCTCCAGCCAAGAGAGTCTTTGTTTTATAATGAATATACAAAACATTCATTCCTCCATGGAAAAAAGTTCCTGTCTGACACAACTGTATATAAAACAATCCATAAGTGTTTGCCGATTACTTAGAGAGTTCATAGATAAGAAAGAACCCTGCCTTCTTTTTCACTTAACTATTCTCCTTCCTGCTCTTCTCCTCCCATCATATCTGAAAGAAACATATATCAAGCATCTGGTAAGTTTTGTTGCTGTGGAAACACCTAGGAATTTCTGCACAGGTTCCTTGTAGGTTGTAAATCTACTTAGAGACTTGTACCTGAAGTGGCTGCCACCAGGAGGTTGATGGGCCCCATTTCAAGGAGTCAACATCCCCTGAAGTAGTTCAACTTTTATCATGGATAAATGTAAGAAGAGCAGAAATAAACAGTTTAATATTTTGCATAGTACAAATTGATATTTATCTACTTTCTAATAACACATGACAAGCTACCTCAGCATCTCAAGTATTTAAAGAATAAAAAATCCTGTTTTTTGCAACAATTTTACCCATTTTTGCCATTTGTATCCCTTAAAGTCTTTCCCACACCTAGGGAAATAAGGCATGGGAATAAGATTAGTCCTATTCCTATTTCTCAAAACTGCTTTTTAGAATACCAACAGTAATGGTTGATTGTATATCTCTCAGCTTCCCAGGCCCAACTGTCTGTTAGCCCTTCCTTCATTCTTACCATTGCTGCAACCATGGAGTTCATAATTATTCACACTTCACACATTTATTGTCCATCTCACTTAATAGATTACTCACTCCTGGCTCTAGTCAAGCACCCTCTTCATGAGTTTCTTCAATAACTTCATGTGTCCCTGAGGGCCTGCCAGTGTTTCAAGTCTGAAGTGATATAGACAGTTTGAACAGGTATGTTTAACTGAAGAAATGTGGAAAATCCCAAATTATCATTATGTGGATTTCTGATGCTACACATTCTATTTGTTATGACAGTGGTTTCATATTAGTTAAGCTACCTCTTAAATCTAGATATTTAAAATGGAAGAGGCAGGACAAGAATCTGCTAATCAACACAGAGCAGTGGAACTAAAAAGTCAAGTCAACAAACACAATACAAGAAGTAATTAATGAGTGGTATTAATTATTTTGAAAATTAAAAAAAGTAAAGTTTGTTGCTTTGCCTCTTTCTAGCAAGTTCTAATGTTGAACTATAAATACAAGGTGCTTTGATAAATCTGGGATTTTAAAATTTATACATATAGTTTATTCCTGGACTGTTAGAACAAGTGTAACTTAAGTATATCACTTCACACTGAAGCATCAAAAATAGCGTTCTGTCATACATATTCACAAAATAAGTGCCCACACACCTCTTCTGTACCATCTAACAGGCTCTACTCTCAGTATAATGGAATTCCACCATGTTTTATTTTATATTTTAGAGTTTTGTTGTGATTGTTGTAATTTTCACATTTCCATTATAATGTTGACAGTCATACAAAAAAAAGTATCCACAGAAGTGAGATCTAGAAACACTCACACTTATCTGGTAATAGACACAGATAATAGTTCAGTGATATATGAGACTGATTTGTGAGTCTTTCTTCCTCTGGTTTGCTGACAGTTTCTATTAATATTGTATCATGAATGTGTTCTGATCTTTCTGTTTGCATATATTGCATAATCAAGCACAGTCTTGGACAAAGGTTGGCATATCAGGAAATTGGATGTCAATTAATAGATACTTGCTTTCCTGTCAACCTTTGTTCCACAAATTTCATTGTCCTTTCCTCCAAAAAATGTTGGAGAAGAAAAAAGGATTTTCCTAAATTGTTTTCGAAACTGAGAGATATGATAAAAGGAGAAACATTTCTGAGCCAAACTGGCTCTTGGGATATCCAAATTTTGCATTAAAAATCCCAGAAAGATAAATGGTGAAAAGGACTGGCAGGTATAACCCTCATTTCTTATCTGGTAAGGGGAGATAAATGTCACTCAGATAAGTGGCAGAGAGACAATAGAGAACATCTACCCCTTTATTTGGCCTTTTCTCCTTAATCTCAATAAAACAGCCATTGCTCATGATCCTCAGAGTTGGCTCTACTTTCAGAGAGCTAATTTGGTTACACTTAGAACAAACTGTCTTCCCCTTTTAATATCTAGAATTTGCCAGAGCCTTCATATCCCTGTTGTCTGTGGAGGAAAGGGAAAGTGAAAGAGAAAGAGCAAGTACAAGAGAGAAACCCTTTGAGGAACGTGCGTACATGCAGCTATCCATGTAGACAAGTTATTTCAAAATGGTAAATTAGGAAATCACTTATTTATTCTGTTTAGACTATGCTACAATTCCCCTTAACTAGACACTACAAATTGGAAGGATTTCACCTATAGTGGAAAAGTATAAGCTAAATGCTTTGAAAATTACTACTGTTACTACTACTACTATTTATTATTATTATTATTATTATTATTATTATTATTATGGTTACTGATTGGCTATATCTAAGATTGGGTCACACTATGCATTTTAATTTATATCATCCTAAATAGGTAATTTCTTAATAATGTAATAATTGTCACACCCATATTTTTCCTTTTATGGAATAAAATTAGAAAATTTTACGAATTTCTTTTTGCAATCTCTAATAAAGGCAAGCCATATCATCATCCCTGTATCCACACAGATTTAGTTTCTTGGATTTTATGTATGAAAAGTTAGATTTTAAATGAAACTAGGAATCAAGAAAAAGGTAGAGAATGGTAAAACTTTATTTATTGTAGAGGCACCACAGTATATAAATTATATCTTTGAGGTCTAAGTTTAAAATTTACTTCACTGAATGCTGGCTTATCATCCCAACCTGGCTGAATGTGGCAGTATAGATGACACAGACCGAATCTATACCCTTCTCCCTTTGTACTGGATTATGAATTCAAAAAATATTAAAATGATGCTATGCTATTAAAATTATACAGAAGATTACAAAATATTCCATGAATTAAATTTATATAGATTTTTTAAAAAAACCTGAATATAGATAATTTGGAGCCCAACAGCAGCTAAGACATTTCCATGCTATTTTCATTTTATTTATTTATTTATTTATTTACTTACTTACTTACTTACTTACTTATTTTAATATAATTTAGTGCCAGATTGGTTTCCATACAACACCCAATGTTCATTCCAACAAGTGCCCTCCTCAATGCCCATCACCTACTTTCCCCTCTTCTCCACCCCCATCCATGCTATTTTTCTTAGGTTTTACTGTAAAGGTTATACTTTGAATACAAAAAACAAAAACCATTTTAACAGTCCACTGCAGTTTTTGCTCATAAATTAGTAATTCTACATTGAGACCTAAAAAGCAAATACCACTGTTCGAGACTAAAAATTGATGAGCATGGATACAAATGTTAAAATCCCAGCTCTTCATGTACAAAATGTCTGAAGTTCATAGCACAAAAAGTAGGTAGGCTGAAAAAATAACTTTCAGTTTCACACTTCCCATGCTTAGAACACAAGGTTAGAGGCTGCTAGATCACCACCACTCAGATAACCAATTAAACCACATGCAGTATTGTCACCTGAAACACGAACTCTCGGGCAAACCTCACGCCAGTCAGAGTGGCTAAAATGAGCAAATCAGAGAAGCTAGATGCTGGCGAGGATGTGGAGAAACGGGCACCTCCTACGCTGTTGGTGGGAATGTAAACTGGTACAGCCCCTCTGGAAAACAGTGTGGAGGTTCCTCAGAAATTTAACAATAGAACTTCCCTATGACCCAGCAATAGCACTGGTAGGAATTTACCCAAGGGATACAGAAATGCTGATGCATAGGAGCACATGTACCCCAATGTTCATAGCAGCACTCTCCACAATAGCTAAATTATGGAAAGAGTCTAAGTGTCCATCAACTTATGAATGGATCAAGAAGATGTGGTTTATCTATACCATGGAATACTACATGGCAATGAGAAAGAATGAAACCTGGCCATGTGTAGCAACATGGATGGACCTTGAGGGTGTTATGGTGAGCGAAATAAGTCAGGCAGAGAAGGACAAATATCATATGTTTGCATGCATAGGAGGATTAGGAGGAACTTAATTGAGGACCATGGGGGAGAAGAAGGGGGGAAATGGTGGGGGAAAGGGAGAGAGGCAAACCATGAAAGACTCTTGAATGCTGAGAACAAACTGAGGACTGACGGATGTTGGGGGGGGATGAGGGAGATGGGCATGGAGGGGGGCACTTGTGGGGATGAGCACTGGGTGTTATATGGAAGCCAACTTAACAATAAACTATTTGTAAAAAAAAAAAAAAAAAACACATGCAGTATCAAATGACAACAAGTACTGATCTGTGTAAGACAAATAGAAGAATCCCTTATGTTTCTAACTGTTCACAGACTCTAAGACACACAGAAACCAGAGCTAGAAGGCAATTTAGAGAATCCTATTAACACACTCTTTAAAAAGATCAAATTGAGGACTATTGAGTCTGAATGACTTGCTAAAGTTTCAACAAACCCTTCCATTGAATCTAAGTGTTCTGACAAGTAACTCTTTCCACTGCAGAGGGCAGTCTTGCAAGTCAGACCCCCTATGGTCTCTAAAGACAAAACAGCCTGGAGTATTGAGGAAATCACCTAGATAATTAAATTCCAAACCATTTACAATAATAAAGTAAAATCTGAAGCTTTGAGAGTGGCTTTTCAATCTTAAAATTAAAATAAAATTTTGAAGAAATATAGCATTATGCTAAATGAAGCATATCATGGGAGAAAAAAGATATATATATTTGTATTTCTTATACACACGTCTATTTTTCTTATAAATATTTATATTTTATATTTATAAATATTTCTTATAAATCTATTTTATACATTATACCTTTTATATTTTTATATATATATACATATATAAATATATATGAAGAGAGAGAGAGACTATGTTTCCAAAATAAGAATCATCCTTTTTTAAAACCAGCTTTCTATACTTGTAAATATTAAAAACAAACAAACAAATAAACAAAACCCCATTTACTATTATAATCAATTAACATTCTGAGTCTTTTTATACTTTCTGGATCTACTTAGATTTAACTGCTCATTACCACCAGTCTTTTTACAACCTCTGAGCCCATCAGAGATACCCAGTGGGGCCTCCACAGTGGTGGAGGCAATATTAAGCAATATTGCCCCCTTATGACATTACTGTGATTTAAGGAAAAATCTAGAAAATGCATCTGCCCTCTAGGCTTTTGTCACTGACTATTCATAAACATGTATAAAATCTTCTTATAACTACAGATAATTAGTCATAGGGAAATTTTAGAAATAATCTAGGAGATGTTAAATATATTTATCACAAGAATCCTTCATCCAAAGAGAATCTTATTTTACATATAAATATGAATAACATAGAGACCACCATCTAAAAACCACCAGCCAAACCCAAAAGTCTCAATGAGCCATATTTTGCTTTCAATATTAATCTGTTGGTTTTGGCCCAAGAGCTTTTTGCATCTCCTCTAACACATATATGTCTGCCTCTGTATCATGTACTTATACTCTCATAATATAAGAAAGCAAGGAAAGTAAAAACACACAGACTTCCCTCAATATGACAGACTGTTATCGTAGAACAAAATCTTTGTGATTTTTATTAGTCAATTATAACAGGTGCTTAATCTTCATTTCTAGAAAATATACCTATATGTACTGGTAGATTTTTTTTTTTTAATTTATTTCTAGGAGAGAGAGAGAGAGAGAGAGAGAGAGACAGCGTGAACAGGGGAGGGTCAGAGAGAAAGGGAGACACAGACTCTGAAACGGGCTCCAGGCTCTGAGCTAGCTGTCAGCACAGAGCCCGACGCGGGGCTCGAACCCACGAACCGCGAGATCATGACCTAAGCGAAAGTCGGACGCTTAACCGACTAAGCCACCCAGGCGCCCCTGTACTGGTAGATTCTTGATCAAAGTTGTACATTCCATGCTGTGGACACAGTTACCAGAAAAGTTTTATTAATCTAGTAATCTTAGTTATCATTCACACTGGCCTTGAAAACCACTATGATTCACTGGATTAGTCCCATATTATCTAAACTGTGTTGTACAAAAAAACTTCTTGAAGAAATGTTTATTGGGTCATCCATGCCCCCACAAAGAAAAATGCCCAATGAAACATAATTTTTAAAATATTGAATTTTTCACTCCCTCAGGAAGATTTACAAAATCATTAGCATATTACAGGCCTGACAATTCCTGCAGCAAAGAAACCTATTTTCCATCTTTAACACAATTTCCAATGTGATTTGAGCAGAAATATGTTGATTACAGGGTCCACATTTACATTCTACAGAACAGTGTTCTCTTCAGCAACTATTATTTTATCCCACACCACATGAAATGACATTCTCACAGCAAATTTTGGTGCCCAGGGCCAAAACAAAAGAAAGATTCATAAATAAAAACTCATTCAACAGCACAATTAAATATGCCTTCATACTAATGAATTATCTGCAGAATGTTTAATAGCATTAAAAGGAATATAACACAATCAATCCTGGTCCTCATACACTCAGTTTTTCCCATTCTTTTTTTTTTTTTCTAGTATGTGTAGTCACCAATGGTGAGAAATCATGCTTGGAGAAGAACACTTAGCTATGTCCACTCCTGCAATAACTCTAGCACCACACAAAGATTCTTGATCTATAGTTTTGGAATCACTGGTATAGATCACAGAAATGGCACTGTTTTCTATAACTCAGATGTTTTGTTTAGTTTTGTTTCATTTTTTTTTTCTTTGACAAGTCCACAGGAATCCTCACATATTGTTCATTTTATGTACAAATCAAGGAATCTCTGCAATAAACAACTCCCAAATAAAGGAATTCCTGCAATAAAACAAATAGAAGATACAGCTTTACCACAAGTGTCATTTGCTACACAAATTCAATAACTAAAACAATTTCTACAGAATAGGCCTTGGGCTCTGTAACCATTCTAGTCTACTTGCCACCTGATATTTGGACTTAACTCTTGGATGGATTTTTAGAGTCACCATGATTGGAAAATCAGTAGTATTACATTAAATTGCCCAAGTTGTTAATTCTTTTAATAGAAATTTTGGTTTGCATAAACTGACACAGGCACACACACAGAGATATGTAGCAGTGGGTGACACAGAAAATTTTGTTTCTACTACTCATTAAACTTACCAGCTGGTAAGTCTTATTCAAAAAGTTAAAGTTAAAAAGAACAGGGATGTTTATGCTGAACTAAGTAACAAATATTTTATATACAAACACATATATATTGTGGCACCTGGGTGGCTCAGTCAGTTAAGTGTCTGACTTCGGCTTAGGTCATGATCTCACCGATCATACATTTGAGCCCCGCATCAGGCTCTGTGCTGACAGCCAGCTCAGAGCCTGGAGCCTGTTTCAGATTCTGTACCTCCCTCTCTCTCTTTGACCTTCTCCTGCTCACGTTGTCTCTCTCTCTCTCTCAGAAATAAATAAAAAAAAATTAAAAATTTTTAAAAAAATTAAAAATAAAACTAAATTAAAAAACAAACACATATATATCATATATACATATACATCAAACATGAACAGGATTATATAGCTTTAAATCAGTAGATACTCTTATCCTTTAAAGTCAATCCAAAATAAAATAAATGTATTTCATGTCATGAATCATAGCATGTGGATTTAGCAAATATTTAACATAAAAGCAATTATTTCATTGTAAAACTAGGGTAACTGGGATAAAATACAATAATGTTGGATTCAATAGAATCCACTTCCTCTTTCTGATTGACTGCAGTGCACAAATTAGGGCATTTAAAGAGCTGTGACATTCTCACATGTTAATTTTGTTCCCCTTCACCTGAAATGTCAGATCTATGCACTCTAAAATTTTTGTTAGTTGTATTAATGTTTCCTTGTGATGCTTAAGTTTGACTAAAAAATGTTCTAAAGTTTCTCTTTAGAAATGGGTGCCTGGGTGGCTCAGTGGGTTAAGTGTCTGACTTTGGCTCAGGTCATGATCTCACAATTTATGAGTTTGGCCCCACTTCAGGCTCTGTGCTGACAGCTCAGAGCCTGAACCCTGTTTGGACTCTGTGTCTCCCTCTCTCTCTGTCCCTCTTCTCCTACCTCAAAAATAAAATAAACACTAAAAAAAAAAAAAAAAAAAAAAAAGAGGGATATATGAATTTATGCTTGCAAATGACTTCTACTACTTGATGTGGTCTCCTGATAAGGAATAAAAGAATTCTACATCACCAGCCAGAGAAATCAAAAGCTTGACTCTCCATTGAACTGATGGAACTGAGGATATTGCCAAGAGGTGAGACCTATTTCAGTCTTAGTGCTCCAAGTTTTGCAGCTAAAGAATCTTTTTAATGGCTGGCATAAATGGCCCAGAAGTAAACTGCTGGAAAGCTAGCAAACAATAACCACTGCAGCCTCACTGCACTACTGAGTGGCCATCAGGAAGGAAAGGCAAAGCTCATTGAATCCTACATAAAAACAATCAAATTTTCTGTGGCATATAGAAAACTGAATCCACATATACTTGACTAGTAGACATGAAACTCTGAGTGCAAAAAAGACAACAATGATTGGTGTTTAGATTATCCACACCAACACTTACAATACTTTACTCTCCTTTCTACTTTGAAATCAGCATAAAATCTCTTAAGTAAAAAGGGTAACAGCTATAAAATAGCAGCTGACAGTATTGTGTTGTGTACAACTATACAAATTCTGATCAAATTAAGTCTCCTAAGGTTAAATCTCCACATCACATTTAGCCAATAAAAGCTTCTTCTTGGCCATAAGCCCAAATGCTGAGTTACAAAATTATTTCATGGAAAGCTACATATCTATTTACTTATGTACTTATATATTCATTCATTCATTCATTCATTCATTCATTCTTTCATTCATTCTTCATTCTTCCTTCATTCATATACTTTCTTTCAACAAATGTCTAATGGGTGCCTCTCAAGTGTCAGGCCATGCATGGACTGTCCATAGACACAATTATGCTTTATGGAACTTATAGTCTAATGGAAAAGAAATGAAGGAGAAAGACTTTAAACAAATAAATATACCCTAATCATATGTGACACTGTAATAAGTGTTATAAGTAAAGAATAAAATTTCATGGAAAACTAGAATGGGAAGATTGAATTTAGACAACAATGAAAGTCACAGAAGAAGCTAAAATCACATATGCTCCAAACAAATCATATTTTGCTGCTCCGTAGCATAAGGTAGAAACACCAAAGAAGCAGGACCAAGTGCCAGCTTTGCCATGTATTAAGTTAATGCTATTCCTAAGATTGTTTTCTCTTCTGAAAAGTGGGGATGAGGTTAACACCTGTATTATCTACTTTACCAAGTTCATTACCAGGTTTGAGGATCAAATACACCAAAATACTTGAAGTATGTCATAAACTGCAAAATGGTATAAAGCTTTTAGTTATTTCCCTAAGTTACATCTCAACATGTACTATACAATTATTTAAAGGATTCCAAATGGTTGATAGGCTTCTTATGCAATAACAGTATGTATGATACAATACAGAACCCATATGAGAAAGAAAGATTCTGCTACCAACAGAAGAAAACAAGAGTCATAATAGTAAAGTCAAAATTTGAATCCATAGTACTTTACTCACAAAAATCGGAAAAATCTTTATATGTAAATGAGCATATTTTCATTATCAATTCAAGCCAGATACTTCTATGTGCAACACGTTATACAAACCCTGAACCAGGCACACACTCAAACAATAGGTGGTTCACAACAGGATAATATGTATAAGATCCATCTTTTAAGAGTTGTAACAACATAAGCTTTACAACCTCCCTGAGGGAAAACACAGAAAGCATTCTCTTTGCATTCTCAATTCCTTCCAATATTAAACACAAACCTCCCTTCATAAAAAGCATGTTATGTAAGGTATTATTTTCATCCATCTCTGAAGTTCATTATATGCTTTCTTATCAGTGCCCCAGCATTGATGTATGATCATAACTTATGCATGAAACATACTGTCAGTGGAAAGTAATGTCCTCAATAAACAGCCTTACCTCCAAAATGCAGCAACCTGGAATCAAATGCCAACACACTCTGTGGACCTTACTCCTGGAGTGCCTTCCATATAAGCAGTTTTCCAATCCCAACTGGGTCAGATAAATACTTTTTCCTTTCTGCTGAGTCATTCCCCAGCTTACTTTGTAATAAGAACATTAGCACATTTCCAACCTTTAAATGCTAATAACAATTAATATGCAAACTCTAAATATGGCCCAGGCATCTAGAAAAAAATCAGTTAATGATAGTTTTCTACCATGTGTTTGTATAGCTGTGATTGTCTTTACCATGATTTTCTCTGTAGAGCTAAGCCCTTTGTGACAACACTTTGCAATCAATTCTGTAGGCATGCTATGGGCATCTGGAAAGCCTGGAACTAATTTACTGAGTGTTAAGTGACTTGCCTAAGGTTAGATGTTCCCATAGGCCCAAAAACAGAACCCAAACTCCAATCCATTAGGCCTTTTTCTGCACACTACCTGGACTCCTGGGATTCAGTTCTTCCACCTGAGATTCTAGCAAGGTGGTGAACACTGGACTCAAGTTCACCATTCGCTATTGGCAAAGAAACCTCTAGACTCTGAAAGGTAGGAGGGGGAATTGATTAACATAAATTGGATCAAAAAGGCCTAAAAGCTGAATTCTCCAGACCTCGGATCCCACTCTTTCTGGAAAGGAGAAAGACAAAGTGATAGTGCAAACGTTTGTGTGTAAGTGTGTGTATGCATGGTTTTGTACTTGAATGAGACTGTATGCATTTTACAGGGAGGCAGCTCCAAAGCTGCTTTTTGAGATGTACCAAAACTACGTCATCTACAGTACTTATTTCACACTTAAACATAAAAAGAAAATGCAGCAAACAAGAAAGGAATAGAACTAGAATAATGGATGAATATGCATCTCATAAAAGCTAAAGATACAGATTATATGTTACTTAAAAGAAACTCATGACCAAAAAAATTAAATTTACATGTATGATATCAGAAAAAAACTAATCCTGTGGTTACATTTTCATTAGGAATAAGTTATTTTTAAATGCATTGATTAAGTTTAAAGTAATAACAAAATACAAGATAAATCATGAAAATTACTATTTATACTACTAGAGTTTGAATCTAGTGTTACATACTCAATACTTTAAAGTTAATTAATTAAAAATTAAGTACGTGTAGTTTCTCCTCTAAATTAATAATTCTAATAATGGCTTATTCTGATAAAAAAGAGCTCATGACTATTTTAAAATACTGTTTCCATTTTTAAATTTATTTTTAAGAGTTATAGAACTACTTAATTCTCTGAGTAAAAATACTGTTTTGAAAATAAAATTTTCTAGTTATTCTATGTCTTTAATATTTCTTTATGTTTCTTATACTTTTGTTTATTCATATATTATTCATACTCCATTTATTCATCGCTCCATCTACCTATTCAACACATATTTATTATACACTAGGACCAATGCTTAGGTATCAGAATTATAACAAATACATATAAAAATTTTCAGTAAACAGTGTTCTTTCACATATGTAGTGTCACAGAAATATGTAGGCTAAATCTAAATAATTACTTAACCATACATAATCTTAAAAAAATATAAGAAATTTTAAAACAAAAGGTAAGAAAAACAAATGAAGTTATATAAGGCAAAATGGTATTCATTTGACTGCTGTCGAATCAGCTAATTTTTTTTTTTTTAAAGTGCATGAGAAGAAGAATTGGAAGACTAGGAAAAATGGAAATGTAGAATATGTTATCCATGAAACAAGTTACGGAAAAAATATTGTTAAATAGTAAAATACTCAAATTCATTCTTAGAAGGTCTCTACAAAATACTAAAAAGCATGATGATGTACATGTGTATATATACAAAAAGTCTATTTATTTGTTTATTTGAGGACAGAGGCACCTCTGTTCTTTGGAGGCACCATCTATAGGCACTCCCAGTAAATAAAGATTGTGCTTTGCAACTGTTAAAATGTAACAATATTACTATTATGTAGTGTATGGTATTATTCTTTACAATCACTCCCAAAAGCTCATGAAGAGGCACTTATTTGTCCCAACTTGAGATACACAAGTTTTATATATTCTTATTTGAAACATCAGTAACAATTTTATTTCACTAAATATATGTTTTCAAAAATATGTTGAAATCCCAAGAAAAAATATTCAAGAATATATGAAAAATATATTTCAAAAATATATGAAAACCCAAGAAAAAATATTAAAGGAATAAAACTTCCATGATCATTTATCCTTAATTTCCCTCTAAATTTTTCTTTTGCTGCAACATTCTCACTCTTCTATCTAAATTTATATTTCAGCCAAAAGATTAATCTGAAACCACATCTCAAATCATGTCAATCACCTGTTTAAAACACTTATGGGGCTACTTGACAATCAGCATTTGAAATCGGCAGGGCAGACCAGAAGGTAAGTGAACAGAGCTTTGTATTACTTTTCCAATTTTATCTTCTGAATCTCCACTTCACATCTCTATCTTGCTTATCTATCCATCCATACCTTTGCCATTTTTCTTCCCTAATCTAGAACACCCTCCTCCAACCATGCCAGTTGCAATTCTACTCCCCCTACCTATCCAAGAAACTTTCCGTGTCAGAAATAATATCTCTCCCTCTTCCCCAATCTTCCCCTCCTTCTCTCCTCCTCCTACCCTCTCTCTCTTCTGTATCTTCCTTTCTTTTGTTTCTCTAATGAGACTGACCATATCTTACTTTTTTGTATGAGCATTTGACATATCTCCTCTAATAGCTACAAAACCTTTAAAACAAGACCATTTCTTATTTAGTTTCATTACCTCACAAAACCTACTCTTGTGTGGCTAGTAACGTGATTAAGGAAGCTCATAAATATAATTCATATTTTTAAATAACATGATTGAATGATGTTTCTAATCTTATGCTGGCATTTCTCTGCTCTTTTCTTATAAAATGTGACCTCCAAAATGATAATTAACCATTTCTGTATTTGAAGTTTCTTTAATAATAGATCAAATATCATAACTGTAACCATGAGTAAACATGTTAAGGGAAATCATATTTTTCCAGAATATGATTTTACTCAGTTGACTTGTTGAAGATATTTCAAATGTGAAGCAGTCCCATCTGTCCAATAGCCTTCAATCTTCAATCCTATCAATTCCCAATATTCAGTTACAATAAACTTGTTTAGAGAGCCACAAAAATTACCATCATGAAAATGCAAAAAAAAAAAAAATACACACAAGTGTACTATGGCTATGTTATGCAAAATTATTGGTTTTGGTATATAAACTAAATTAAAGATTATTCAGCATAATGGCTTATATCTTCAATTTGTCTTTCTATTACTGGATCCAGAGAAAATTGGAACACTTCAATTTATGGTGCATGAATTAGGCAACTATTGATGAAGTTTTTACTGGTGCCAAGTATCAGCATGATGACAACTGGATAACTAAGTTTAAAAATTAACTCAAAGAAAATGTGCAATGGTCTGCAAGAACAGTCTCCTTATTCATCTGGTTGTTTTAATATTGTATAGAGTTTTTAAAGGGCCACATCAAGGGTCCTTGGGTGGCTCAGTTGGTTAGGTTAAGCATCTGACTTCAGCTTAGGTCATGATCTCATGGTTGGTGGGTTCCAGCAGGTCAGCACGGAGCCTGGAGCCTGCTTAGGGTTCTCTGTCTCCCTCTCTCTCTCTGGCCCTCCCCCACTCATGCTTTGTTTCCCTCTGTCTCAATAATAAATAAACATAAAAATTTTAAAAAGCGCCACATCAATATATCTTCTCTTTCATTTGACATCCACTATAATGATTTTGATATAATAATCCACTAATTATTCAATTATTTTGTGTAAAGAATTGTCTCTAGAGGATGTCAAATTCTCAATTGAGAACATCACAGGTTATATCAGCTTGTTCCTTTAAGATCATAAAGCATACCTTATGGACAGGAATATTTTTACAAAATTATAAAAAAAAGTAAAACATATGTAATGTTAAATTGTAATATTAGATATGTTTTACTTAAAATCATATTACTTCTGTGTTTTTGCTAACATTTCATTATTATGACGCCTTGTCCAAAAAATGTCCTTACTGGTATACATTGAAAGAAAAGTACATTCCTTTAAAATCACATATGATAACTTACCAACTTTAGGTTAGGGAGTGAACATTTGATGAAATTAATTTTGTATGGTCAAAGATTTCTTCCTACAAAATACACAGTAGTATATATTTTTAAACATATCTTGCTAAACAGTCTACGTAGTTTATTTTTAAATAAACTAATCCATTATGATGCTTCCCAAAATACTGTCCACAAAATAGTTGCTTCCACTCCATGGTTGGATCAGAATCTCTTGGAGTGAGGAACCTGGAAGTACGCATTAAAACAAGTTTTCTCAGGTACACCGGACTTGAGAAACCTACTGGGTCTATCTGAAACCATGCCTCATTATATTCTTAATGTTATGTTAGAAAGAAGAGTCGCCAAATGGTTTTTCCCAAAAAATATTCCTTTCAAATGCTCATTCATAGAATTTCTAAAGTGCCACTAAATAGAAAATTAAATCTGTTTCCAAATCCCAGAATATTTCAGCTCAATTAACAAATGAAATGGGTCCTTTTTCTCCTTATTTCCTGTTGTCCTAAAGTGTCCTGAGCAAAAAAGCCTGTGACATCCCCTTGGCACCTCAGGACACGGACCTCCGCTTTCCACAGGTTACAATACTGAATCCCGTCCACATTAACATAGCTCGAAGTGACACTGGGCTCACTAGCCTTTGACTCTCCGGGCAGAGCTGCCCCTTCGAGAGACCGCCTGCTGCCTGGGCCCTCCAGTTTTCAGAGCCACCCGGGCTCCGTCAGCACCTCCGACAGCGACTGGCGGAGCGGGATTCCGGGTTTCACTGTCCAGGAGCCTGTCTTGGTAAAAGCCACTGAGACCAAGGAAACTGACCTGAGACACCCTAGAATACACACACCACTGCCCCTCGTTCTCTCCAGCTGCCAGCATCTCTTTCAAAAAACAACAAAGGAAACCTTAAGTACCTCTTACCTAGAATATGAGCCACCCCCACAACTCGCCTCTCTTCCCCGGCTCCCCAGCGCCTGTTGCTAAGGAGGCGAGACTTGGGAAGCCTTAGGACCAGGTGACAGACTGTTGGAGGAACTGGGAGCACGAGGGCTGCGGTGAAAGCCAAGCGCTAGGCCGGTCCAGGACCCCTTCCTTCCGCAGGAAGGGTGCGCCCTCCGCACGGCACCGACGCCAACTGCGCCCCCCGCGCACACCATGCGGGTGGAGGGAGCCGCACGAACGAGAGGCTGGCTCCGGGAGAGCCGCTCCCTCTGCGGGCCAGGGAAGCTCGGCCCCGGCAGAGAAGGCCTCTGGCCCAGTACTGTGGGCCCAGGCAGTGGGACAGGGGCTCCGGGACAGCCCTGGGGAGGGCAGGCACTCACCATGTTGACTTCGGAAACCATGTCAATGCTGGCGATGTCGATGTTCATCCCCACGCAGACCGGGGGACCTGCGGAAAGAGCACGACACAGTCATCAGGAAAGCTCGGGCACGGGGTGCGGGTGTCACTGAGGAAAGAGGTGCCCACCCGAGGAGGGGCAGCAGGTGAAATGCCTCCCACCCCCCACTCCTCCGCGGCTCGGCTTCAGAGCCCCCCCACCCCCGCCTCCCTCTTTCATCCAGGCCGCCAGCGCGGTGGGTCGCGCATCCCGCAGCGGCCGCGCACACCCCACTTACCCCCGAAGTCGGGTCTCAGGCGAATGTCGTAGCCTTTCAACAGCTTGTCTACCGTCTCCTTCACAAAGGACATGTTCCCGGGATCGTTCACGCTGGGGGGGGGAGGGGGGGCAAGGGGCACAGAGAGCAGGGTCAGGCGGCGGCTCACCCGCCAGCGCCCGGCGCGTACACCCGCGCTTCCTGCCCGCTGCCCGGCCCGCTTCCCATCAACCCACCCGCGACCCTACCTCTGGGCGCAGCACACCACCGCCACCAGCACTGGGGCCGAGAAAATGCCGAAAAGCCTTCCTCCCGCAAAGCCCCACATCCCTCCGCCGCGCCCCGGCACGGGGGAGGGGGCGCCCCGCCGCCGTCGCGACCCGCAGCCGGGGCTGCTCCTGCTGCTGCCGCCGCCGCCGCCGCCGCCGCCGCCGCGCTGGCCCCAAGCGGAGGAGGGCGGAGGGGGAGGGGGAGGGAAGGAGGGGGAGGAGCGGGCCCGAGGGGAGGAGGAGCAGCGGGCTGCGGAGAGGAGGGAGGGGGAGGAGGCAAGGCGAGTCGGAGGAGGAGCCGGCTACGCCGCGCGCCCGGGCCTCCCCCGCGCTCGCCGCGGCCAGGGGCCCCGGCCCTTGGCGCTCCCTCCCGCCTCCGCGGCTGCGGAGCAGGACCTGGAGCCCGGCCGGGAACAGCAAGTAGTAGCCTCGGCTGCGCGGCTCTGAACAGGGCCGGGCTTGGCCGCGAAGCCAACTCCGCGGTTCTCCCCGAGACCGGGCGAAAGAGGGGACCGAAGGAGACACGGGCAGCGGCGGTGAGGGAAACGCCATCCGCTTCCCCCCGCCCTTTTCCTGGTCCGACCCCCTCAACGACCCCCGCCCAGCTGCGACGCAGGCCGAGAAACAGTGGGTGCTGTACAGTGCCTGAGCCCGCTGGTCTGAGTGCTACAGAGTCTGGAAGGAGGCTGCGAGTCAGGGGAAAAACCCCACCTCACCTGCGAGGCTCAGACCCTCGAATCCCCAGAGTCCAGGAGAGCCAGATGGGCAGCAGGAGAGCCGGGAGCCTGGAGCACATGGCGTTGCTCCTCGGACCGAATCTGGGTGGGATCCGCTCTCCCGCACAGCCACGGAGCATTCAAAGAGCGACGCGGGGATCCCCGCCCCTGCCCCCACCCACGGGCTTTCCCTTCTGACCCATCATCCAGCCCCTTGCATGGCGGCCGGGTTAATTATTTATGCACCATAAGAGCGTTTAAAAAAAAATCGGTACGTTAAGCTATTTCTCTCACTTCATCCCTGAACATTTCGTATGAGCAATGGCCCCTCCCTGCTCATATAAATACATTTATAATGAATGGTAAAAAGAGGCCTGATTATGTACACCTTATTAGCAGTAAAGTAATAAGTAAATGGGAGTCTGAATCAGACCTGGAGACCCTGGACTGTGTTATTCCAGGGTTGGGAAAATAACTTGCCTTTTCTGGCGCAAGCTGGAGCTGTCCGTGGTTCTTACCATAAAACCTGGTTTTCCCTGTGACAGGCTTCCATCCTTTGGTTCTCATTAGCTAAGAAAGAGACCAATGTACACCACAGTCCACCCTGCCTTATGTGTCATCACCGTGTGATGTCTGTTCATCATGACCACAGGTTGCAAATTTTTCTTTAGTGAATAATCGTCAATAAAGTTTCCCTGTGCCTCAGACTTAAAATATTGAGGAAGATGGTTACACAATCCTACTTGTGGTTAACCAACAAAACCTACAATCAAGTTCACTTTTGTGCTTGATAGGCTTTCTTGAGCCATTTCAGGACTTAATGAATGGCTAATAATAGATACTTGCTTTTCTGTATTGACATTTTTTTCTATAAAGATTAAGATTTTCTTTTCTACTGTCAAGACTTTATGTAGATAAATAGCTAATCTAGGCCTTTATTCTCAAGTTGGCATGTTTCTGTGCATTAATTTTAAATATCATTGCTTTTTAAAAAATCAGTAATTTTATTTTTGGAACAGAAAATGTGACTGCAGTACCTGAAAGGTTGATATTAAGATAGGATAAGAGATAAATATAGCTCCCTAATAGTTTTCTGGAAAAGTCTGTTCACAACTACTTTTGTATTCTGTGTCCTGTTAATGTACAATGGAATTATAAGGGAAATGAGTTCTACGTTATCATACCTTCCCCTCTGCATTCATGTTTCAAGCTATGTCTCTTATTTGCATATACTTCTTAGAGAAATGTCCTGCCAGGGATCACAGCTATAGAAAGTAAACAATGAGAATAATGTGTTTAAGTAAAGCCAATAACATAGTAAGTATTATCCCCCTTTCTACTATTTTTATGTTCTAAAATTTGTAAAACCACATTACAGATGTTAACTGTGTACCACTTCAGATCTTGGCTTCAAGTAGTCTCTGAGGTTTTTGGCCTTATTTTTCACCCCAGTTGCTACTTTAGCACTCAGATCCACAAGAGCTCTGATCAGCTTTACATGAGAACACATTTGCATCCATCACCTCGTGTCCACATTTCCTTGTCTCTCACCTACTACTTTCAAGTATCTCACTTGACAGTGAGGTCCAAGATGCTACAGAACTTGCTCAATTCTTACATATGTGCAATCTGAAGTTGCAGGAGAGTTAGCCATTCATGGGTGGAACTTTGATGAAAGGGAAGTGGGAGCCAGGTAGATACATAATTTTCCCATAACTGCACCTAAGAAATATCTTGAGATACAGCAGGAGCTCCTATGTGATCTCTCTTCTTCCATGCCTTCACTCTTGTTTCCATCAGTATTACATGCTCCTGTAAACTGTGGCATTTAAATTTTGCCCCAATAGGTTTTTTGGGGAACCCAGGCTAAGTCATTACCAATTGGCAAATTACTAAAAATATCACCTAAAATGATATGAAGGCAAAATCAAAGAGAAATATTGGGTGAGTGCATACAGGTGTAATAATGTACAGGGGTTATAAGATGCATCATAATTGCTCCCCAGCTTGCACTAACATAAGCAGCAAAAGCCGGACATGCAGCCCCTGGACCCACCCTCCTGCATCAGCTCCCTCTCACAGAGCCATTTTGGAGGATTGGATGATCACTGAACCCCAACCACCTCCATCCTTTGACTCTTCTTGCCAGGATTCCTGAACCCAAGAATAGTTCCATATCTTTACTAGATGGTGTTAGTGTATTAGCCAAACCAGCAGGAAGTTATTGATTCACTTTTCACCTTATTTGCTACTGAAAGAGAGAAAGGAGATGGGGTTGCACAATGGGTAAATTTTCATGTCAGAAGAAAAAGGAGAGGAATGACATCTTTTTTTTTCCATAGTAAAGTGGTTATAAACAGGCTGGAATAATATTTAGGGGGTCTGTAATGTAGGAGCATCACATGATTACTTTACCTCCTCCATATTTGTGCCTTTTGACTGACCCATATGCCTTTCACCAAACTGTCTTTTGTTCAGTCATATTTGCCTTTTACTTATAGGGAATCAATTTGGTTTTTTAAACAGTATAAAATCTTCTGATGGCATATTTTAAAGCTCTATGAAAAATTACTCAAATAATTGGACATATAACTTATGAAATAAGGTGTTAAATGTATAGTTATATGAGTCTTGACAAATGTATAAACCAGTGTTCATTCTCATCACCCCCAAAATACTTAAACCTACATGTCATTCCTAGGGCTTATTGACAAGCACTGACGTAAGTTCCATCATTACAGATTTTTTTTTTTTTTTTTTTTTGCCTAGCATTCCATATAAGTGGAGTTATGTGATATATGTTATTTTACATTTGGGTTCTTTCTTTTACTACACTGTTTCTGATATCTATACGTGCTGTTGCAGACCCATAGTTTCTTTCCCTCTTTTTTTAAAAGTTTATTTATTTATTTTGAGATACAGCAAGAGAGAGGGGCAAAGAGAGGAGAGAGAATTGAGGAGCTTGATCCCATGAACCATGAGATCATGACCTGGGCTGAAATCAAGAGGTAGATGCTCAAATGACTGAGCCACTCAGGCACCGCTATAGTTTGTTTCTCTTGGCTCCTGAGTATGTCCTATTGTATAGCTATCCCACAACTTACTTATCTATTCATCTTTACTGAACCTTTCTAGTTTGGACTATTATAGCTAAAAGGTCATATACAGGTCTTTGTATGGATATATGGTTTAATTTCTCTAGGGCAAATACCAGGGGTATAATACTTAAATTGTAGATAAGCTAATGTTTAGCTTTATAAGGACTACCAAAATATTTTCCAAAATAATTGAGCATTTTACATTTCAACAGCAATGCATGCAAATTGAAGCTGTTCCACATCTTTTCCATCTATTTTAGTAGGTGTATAGTTGTATGTCATTGTGATTTTAATTTGCATTTGCCTGATTACATGTAAGTACACAAACAAGCATACTTAATTTCATAGTGACAACTCATATCTTCTTTTTGAATATGTAAGATTTTTTCCACTTTTAAATTATATTCCTTGTCTTTTTTTAATTGAGATGTAAGAGTTCTTTATAGATACAAGTCGTTTGTCAGATATATGTAATATGAATATTTTCTCCCAGTCCATGGTCTTGCTGTTACATTTCTTCGATAGTATTTTTCAAAGAAAAGAAGAATATAATTTAGATGAAGTTCAATTTATAAACTTTCTCCCTTTTGGTTCACATTTTTGGTATTCTACCTAAGGAATATTTGCCTACTCAAAAGTTATGATTTTGGGGGCACCTGTGTGGCTAATTTGGTTAAGTGTCCAACTTTGGCTCAGATAGTGATCTTGTGGTTGGTAAGTCCAAGCTCAGCATCCACCTCTCTGTTGTCAGCTCAGAGTCTACTGCAGATCTTATCTCCCTCTCTCTGCCTCTACCCCACTCACGCACACTTTCTCTTTCAAAAATAAACATTTTTAAAAAAAGGTAAGATTTTTTCTGTGCTTTCTTTAAGAAGTTAGCAATAATATTTACATCTGTAATATACTTATAACTATTTTCTATGGATGATGTGGATAAGGGTCAAGTTTCTTTCATTCTATATGGCTGTCTAGTTGTTTCAGCATGATTTGTTGAAAATATTATTATTTCCCCCATTGAGTTTGTCTTATATTTATATTGCACATCAACTGATCTTATATGTGTGGACGTATTTTTGAATTCTAGTTTATTTAGCTATTTCATTGACCTGTATGCGTAACCTTTCACCACTTCCATACTGCTTTGATTAATGTAGCTATAAAGTAAATATAGAAATCAGGTATCACAATTCATACAATTTTGTTTTTCTTCCTCAAAATTGCTTTTGACTACCAAATTTGCATTTTTATAGACATTTTAGAATTATCTTATTAATTTCCAAAGAGAAGAATCATGGGATTTTAATTTGTGTTCTATAAAATCTACAGAGGAATTTAGGAGAAAATATTGACAATATTGAAACTTCCAATCTATGAAAATTCTATATCTTTCAATTTATTTAGACAATCTTCAGTTTTTCACAAAAATATTTTGTAATTTTCATTGCAAAGGTATTCATTTGATTCACTAGACTTATCTCTACGTATTTCATACTTTACGCTATTATAAATGCTATTTTTAGTACTTCATTTTTCCATTGTTTATTGATAATAATAGAAATATAATTGATTTTTATATATTGAAATTGCACCCTAAAACTTTGCTCAATGCACTCATTATTTTAATAAAATTAATTTTTGTAAATTCTTTCTTTTTTTTCATCTTTGTGAAAGTTAAGTCTTAAGGAGAGTACAAAGTATGCATCAATCATAGAGTAGAATACTTTTAAGACTCTGGCCTAGGGTGCCAGAGCTCAGGCAATATGAAGAGGGCATGAGGTTTCAAGGCTGGAGTGGGTGAGAAAGGTGTGTTTTTAGGTTAAAGCTTAGTTTGGAAGTCATAGCCAAAGCAAAGTAAGGAGAGTATCTCTGGGCTGGGATACCCTACCATGGGTGTCAAGGCCCATGGAAGATAAGGAGGGCAAAGATGTGGACAAAGCAGCTCATGTTTGAAATCAGAGGCAAAGCAAGGTAAAGTCATATCTCAATGGAGTTTTATCTACTGTGGTAGTCTGTGTCTCAGAGGGTGAGAATAGTGTCCAGGAATTGGATGTGAGGCTCTAACCCCAAGCAGAATGAGGAGTGCATCCATAAAATGTGGGTTAGCCTAGAATAAAGAGAGCCCAAGAAGTGTTAGGAAAGCATTCCCTACATGCGCATGTGCAAGGTGAAAAAATGATGTGGGCAACTATGTGCTGGGGAGACCTGTCATGGAAACTCAGAGCTTCAGAAAAGTGAGGAGGACTGCTGTGCACTGGGATGGCCCAAAATAGGATTCAGAAAATGAACAGGGAAAATGAACAGGGAAAGGAGAATGAATTGCAGGAAATTTGGATAGGGGCACCAATGGGAGATTGGCTACAAAGTGGGACATTGATCAAATGAGTAACGATATTTAGGGTAATGGAAGCTAGGTTTCTCTTTGTTGGAAATGGGAGTTACAAACACTAAGAAGGGAGAAACAATCCCTATGATGTGAGACTGCAAATGAAAGCATTAGTGTGAACTAACAATTTTCAAAATATATAGATAAATACAAATATAAACACACATATATATTTGTTTACTGTATACATACATATATTCTTTAGTTATATCCATCAAGAAGACCTGGGAACAGTGACAGTACAATAGCAATCAGCATCCCCTGCTCCTAGATATTGGCTTACAATGATTTTCTACTGAAAGAAATTCCATGGTTCTTTGGAAAAATGGATAGTTCTTGAGTTGGACAGGGAAAGTGTAAGGAGATAGCTTCTGCCAGAAAATCAGGAAGTATTCAGGGAATGATAGATGTTAGAGACACATAATTTAGCTTGAATGTGTTTGTGTTTCCAATTCTGGGAAAATTTTGAATAATGAACTACAACCCACAGAAGAAAATAGAAAAAATTGATTTGATACACATTGTCCGATCACATTGGTATATTTACATAGCTTTTAGGTATGTCCCCAATAAAATACTAATGTTAAGTAGAAGCTTGATAGTACAGCTTGCAGATAGAACATTGATTAAGTGATTAATATGAATAAAGAATGGAATAAACCAAAATAATTTCCTCACAATACATTAAGAATAATATTGTATCCATAAAATACCTAGAAATAAACCTAACCAAAGATATGAGATCTGTATGATGAAAACTATAGAAAACTTATGAAAGAAATTGAAGAAGACACAAAAAAAATGGAAAAACATTCCATGCTCATGGGTCGGAAGAATAAATATAGTTAAAATGTCATTACTACCCAAAGCAATATACACCTTCAATACAATCCCAATCAAAATTGCACCAGCATTCTTCTCAAAACTAGAACAAACTATCCTAAAATTTGTTTGGAGCCACAAAAGACCCCGAATAGCCAAAGTAATCTTGAAGAAGAAAACCAAAATGGGAGGCATCACCATCCCAGACTTTAGCCTCTACTACAAAGCTGTCATCATCAAGACAGTATGGTATTGGCACAAAAACAGACACATAGACCAATGGAATAAAATAGAGAACTCAGATTTGGACCCAAAAAGTACAGCCAGTTAATCTTTGGCAAAGCAGAAAAGAGTATCCAATGGAAAAAGGACAGCCTCTTTAACAGATGGTGTTGGGAGAACTGGACAGCAACATGCAGAAGAATTAAACTAGATTATTTTCTCACAACATACACAAAAATAAACTCAAAATGGATAAAGGACCTGAATGTGAGACAGGAGACCATCAAAATCCTAGAGGAGAAAGCAGGAAACAACGTCCTGGACATCATCTGCAGCAACCTCTTACTTGACACATCCCCAAAGACTAGGGAATCAAGAGCAAACATGAACTATTGGGACCTTATCAAGATTAAAAGCTTCTGCACAGCAAAGGAAACAATCCATAAAACTAATAGGCAACCGATAGAATGGAAGAAGGTAGTTGCAAATGACATATGAGATAAAGGGCTAGAATTCAAAATCTATAAGGAACTCACCAAACTCCACACCCGAAAAACAAATAATCCAGTGAAGAAATGGGCAGAAGATATGAACAGACACAGTCCTTCAACAAGGACATCCAGATGGCCAACAGACACATGAAACGATGCTCAGCTACCCTCCTCATCAGGGAAATACAAATGAAAATCACGCTGAGATATCACCTCACGCCAGTCAGAATGGCTAAAATGAGCAAATGAGAGGACTCTAGACCCTGGCAAGGATGTGAAGAAATGGGCACCCTCCTACACTGTTGGTGGGAATGTAAACTGGTGCAACCCCTCTGGGAAACAGTGTGGAGGTTCCTCAAAAAATGAACAATATAACTCCCCCATGACCCAGCAATAGCACTGCTAGAAATTTACCCGAGGAACACAGGAGTGCTGATACATAGGGGCACATGTACCCCAATGTTCATAGCAGCACTGTCAACAATAGCCAAAACATGGAAAGAGCCTAAGTGTCCATCAACTGTTGAATGGATCAAGAAGATGTGGTTTATCTATACAATGGAATACTACATGGCAATGAGAAAAAATGAAATCTGGCCATGTGTAGAAACATGGATAGAATTCAAGGGTGTTATGCTGAGGGAAATAAGTCAGGCAGAGAAAGACAGATACCATATGTTTGCACATATAGGAGGATTAGGAGGAACTTAATGGAGGACCATGGGGGAGAAGAAGGAGAAAAATAGTAGGGGAGAGGGAGGGAGGCAAACCATGAGAGATTCTTGAATATTGAGAACAAACTGAGGGCAGATGGGGGGGGGGGGAGGGGGGGTGATGGGCATGGAGGAGGGCATTTGTTGGGATGAGCACTGGGTGTTATATGGAAACCAACTTGACAATAAACTATCAAAATTTTTAAAAGAATAATATTGTATCAGTTCTGTAACATTTCAAATAAAGATGTATAAACTGAATATAATCAAGATGAAACATCAGACAATTCCAAGTTAAAAGACTCCAATTACAACTTCAGTTACAATGACCCTGTAGTCTTCAGAAGTGCCAAAGTTAAAAATTCCAAAGAGTGAGAAACTGTCCTCAAACTGAAGAAAACTAGAGAATCAGGGAAGCTTATAGCATGTATAATTCTGAACTTGATCATTTTCTTATAAAAGATATTAATGGAACAATTGGTTGATCTTGAATGAGGTATAAAGATTGCATGGTAGTAATATGGATTTCCTGCTTTTGATTATTGCATTGTAGTAACAGGAAATTTTCATATGAAAAACACTCAGATATTTGAGGATGATAGTCCTCAGCTTGGCTTCTTATGCATAAATGGTTCAGGGAAAAGTTTGTTGTGAAGTACTTCAAAATTTTCTGTAAGTTTTTAAAAACTTTTTACATGTTTGTTTTTGAAAAAGAGAGATAGAGAGAGAGACAGAGAGAGACAGAACATGAGTGGGGGAGGGTCAGAGAGGGAGAAAGATACAGAAACTGAAGCTGGCTCCAGGCTCAGCTGTCAGCACAGAGCTAGTCGCAGGGCTCAAACCCAAGAACCATGAGATCATGACCTGAGCTGAAGTCGGAGGCTTAATGGGCTGAGCCCCCCAGGCCCCCCAGGTTGTTTTTGTTTCCAAGATAAAGAAAAAAGTTTTCTGTAAATATCCTTTATCAGATTAAGAAAATTACCTTCCATTTCTGGTTGTGGAAACTTGCATCAATAAGGAGTGGAATTTCTCAGATTCTTTTGTTGTTGTTCTTATATTTATGGAGGTTTTCGTATGAATTTTCTTCTCTCTTCTTTTAATGTGTTAAATGGCATTGATTTTCAAATGTTAACCAATCTTTCCATTCCTAGGATAAATATTATTTGGGCATATGGCTAACATTCTTAATATGTCAATTAACTTGACCTCCTACATTTTTTAAATGTTTATTTATTTATATTTTGAAGCGGGAGGGGCAGAAAGAGAGGGAGAAAGAATCTTAAACAGGCTATGCACTGTCAGCACAGAGCCGGAGTGGGGTTCAATCTCACAACTGCGAAATCATGAACTGAGCCAAATCAAGAGTCAGATGTTGAATGGATGGAGACACTTACACATCAAGACTTCCTAATATTTTTGTTAAAGATTTCTGTGTTTATATTCATGAGTGTTTTCATGTATAATTCTTTTCTTGTCTGGTTTTTGTTCCAGTGCAAAATGAGGCTACAACATGCTCTCTCTTTCTCTAACTATTGAAAGATGTTTTGTACGATTGTTACCATTTATTTCTGTAATGTTTTCTAGAATTCATCAATGAAGTTATATACATTTGAAACTTTACTTAATTTTTAAGTATAAATATAATTTAACAGGCATAAGTCTATTTGTATTTCTACTTCTTTGGGTGAGAGTTTTGAGAATTTATATATGCTAAGAAACTTGCCCATTTCATGTTAAGATGTCAAATTTATTAACAAAAATGTTTATAATATTTTGTTTCTATAATTTTATAATCTGTAGATACACACTTATTCTCCTTCTTTCTTTCTTGATATTGATAATTTGTTGTGTCTTTTTTTGATAAATCTAACTTAAGGTTTATTGTTTTCATTAATCTTTTCATAACATTTCCTTTGGGTTTGATTGATTTCTTCAGGTGTGACACTTTTCTGTTTAAGTCTAGCACCACTTTGTTTTCTGTTTTATATGTTGACATTTCCCACTTTTTCCTGCCTTATTAAAAATCAATTAATTATTGGAGGGAGAGGGCAAGATGGCGGAGAAGTAAGGAGTTCCATACTTGCACTCGCGCCCATACATCACACAGAAAAGATCTGAAGCCATTGGAAAGCTTACAAAACCTGAGAGATGGGGAGAAAAAGGACACAGAATCCACTGAGAGAGCCTTCTAACATGAGTGCGAACCGGGGAAGATAAAATCGGGCCAGGATCAGAGACTCCAGGGTGGGAGGCGATCCCCCTCTACCCTCTACGGGGAGTGAGAGGGGAAAAGGAGAGAGTCCGAAACAGAAAAACCTCTGCACAGGGGAGAAAAAACCTCCGCTCAGTGCATAGAAAGACCGTACTTGCTAAATACCTGCACACCAGGTC